>NW_027464704.1:77500-312500 GCF_043290135.1 Rhipicephalus microplus
AAGACGAAACAAAAAGAAGACGAAGTGCGACGTGACATTGCAAAAGCAGCGTGAGCGATTGCGCTGAACGCGTATAGACGCCGTTGTTGCCCGCGTATGCAGGCGAGTTCAGAACGAGTGTACGAAGTGTTGCGAAGCTGGAGATGCGAAAGAGAGAGAGGAGGAGGTGGAGGGAGGTTGGCACACCGGAGAGTGGAAAAAAACCGTGTAAGCTGCTCATCGATTAAACCGCAGCTGGCAGGATGAGAACAATACGAATGCAGCATACGAATACGCGAACGTACACGCTTTTTTAATATAGCGTGGGCGAAACGAAAAAAAAAAAGACGTCTTTTAAAATTTTATTTTAGTTTATTATTTTTTTGTCATAGAGGACCCATCGAGGCAGTGCCGCGTTGCTCGACAGTTCTAATATATCACGAAAAAAAAAACAAGCAATAAAAAAGAAAAAGAAGACATATTCACAGTATATGGGTGCCGCACCGGTGCAAGCTGAAGTCTATATAGAGATTCTATAGATTACAAAATTGAAAGCTGCACGAGTTCACATGCTCAAACACGTCGTGTTAAATGTATCAAGACGAGCGGGAGGCTAGAACTTCAACAGGTGCGCTTATCGCGAGCCCCCCCGTGTCTTTCGCACGGTTCGCAAGAATGTGCATCTTTCGTGGTAGTTCCGTCCGTAAACTTCTGGTAGAGATCTTCACGCTGGCTGATCGACAGTCCATCGTATGCAGCGCCAGAATGCATCCTCTCTAGGTGCGCTAGATGGTTGCGAACCCAGCTATTTTAATGTTTCCGTATATAAAATGTCCTGTGACGACCACCTCTGACGAACGCCGGGTTGTTGGGGTGTTAGCCTCAGGGGTGTAGACAGGGGGGTAACCAACCGGGCCGGTGCCCCCCCCCCCCCTAATATATGCGGTTTTTTTATTCACGACGGCATAGGGAGCACAAAATTGATATTTCAAGGGGTTTCACCTCCCGAAATCAAAAAGGTGCCCCCCCCCCTCCCACCCAGAAAAAAAAAAATTTCGGCTAAGCCCCTAGTTTGCCATGAACTGCGTGTATACCACCGCAACGCACGTATTACAGCGTCCTCCTCCTCCTCCTCCTCCTCCTCCTCCTCCTCCTCCTCATCATCATCATCATCATCATCATCATCATCATCATTCTGACTACGTCCACTGCAGGACGAAGGCCTTTCCCATGTTCCGCCAGTCAACTCGGTCCTGTGCTTGCTGCTGCCAATTTATACCAACAAACTTCTTGATCTCATCCGCCCATCTACCTTTCTGTTGCACTAAGCAACCTGTTCGCGATAGGGCAACGTTTCCGGATACGACAACCGATTCATTGTGGAGCAAACGGAGCGCTGTCACGGGCCCGCTCGAGGAGGGGTGTTCATCAAACTCGAAATTTTCAGCGTGACCAAGTTCGCATTATCAGTTTGACGTCACACTGACAATACCAACATTGTCGCACTAATACTTTATTTTATTTATTTATTTAATACTGTAAGCCTTTCTCAGACTCATACAGGGTGGGCGGGAAAATATACACAGTCGCGTACAAACCAGGCAATATCGCACATAGCGGAAGAAACAGAATCACAAGATGATGGTGAAAATAAAACTTGAACGATGAAAGCAATTGTACAAAATCATGGACAGGTCACAAAACATCGAGGTATCAGCAGGGGGTACAACAGTGATCAGTGTGCTCGGAAGCGCTCACAAACATAAAAAAAAAGTTGCTTTTAGTCTTCATAAAACAGGCTTTCTACATTCCGAACAAATGAATCTGCAGAGGAAAGATTAACGCATTCACGTGGCAATTTATTCCACTCTTCCACTGCTGACGGGAAGAATGAATATTTAAAAGTGTCACAGCGTGACATGAATGGTCTGATGCACTTATTGTGGTTGGTACGAAGGGAGTGATGGTTAGGTGGCTTTATATAGTTGTCTTTATCTATGTTTAAACCGTTGTGATACAAAAGAAAAATAAACTTTAAGGAATACGTCACAAACTTGATGCTTGTGACGTCACAGACTTCAAGTCCAATAATAATATCTGGGGTTTTAAGTCCCCAAAAACCAAGACATGATTATGAGAGACGCCGTAGTGGAGAGCTCTGGAAAGTCCGACCATCTCTGACAACGCACAGTAGACGAGCCCCTACCATTTCGCCTCCATCTAAATGCGACCCCCGCGGCTGGAATCGAACCCGCGACCTTTGGGTCAGCAGCCGAGCAACGTACACCCACTGCTCCACCGCGGCGGATACAGACTTGAAGTCTGTGACGTCACAAGATTACAGTTGGTGCGGTTTATACAGCGTCATTCTTACGCTTCGTCATCGTGCACCTTCCCGCTTCCAAAACCACTTTCCCTTAAAAACGAGCACGTTCGACATTGCAGACGAGTAGATGTAAACGAACTACTAATCTACTCTAAATGCAAGCTGGTCCTGGGTGTTCCCTTGTGCTCAGAATGGCCGCCACCTCTTTGCTATCGGATAATAAACGCACCCCCTATCTCCCTCCTTCCCTCCCCGTTCGCGCCGATAATGAAAACAATCCTCTCGAAAATCGTTGTTGTAATTACGATTCGAACACGAAAGCTCACAGAGAACAAACCAAAGAGACGCACACAAAAGTGATGGTACGTGTACGCGGAGACCGGGATTTCTTTTTATTTTTTTAAAGCTATAAGGAAGCGTACTAAGCGTACAAGCAGAACAGTTGGATGTACGGGGTTGTACATGTGACAGCGAGTGCGACGATCAGCAATGCGATCGGTCCACAGGCAACTGCCTCCTCTCTTGTATACGCTCTTTCTAGCCGAGACCCTTTCTCAAAATTCATTTGGCATGCGGTCTCTCCACAGTGCTATCTCGTACACGTATACCACGTTCATACGCAAAACAGGCATACGAACACATGCGCCAGAAAAAAAAAAGAAGAAAAAAAAGAAAGCTACGGCTAAAACAAGTCTCCGTGCGGACTTTTTTTTTATCGTGTTTTGATCGTGTACTTCGTGTTGATCGTGTACTTCGTGTGTGCAACCACATGACGCGCACATCGGCCGGGACCGCTTACGCCGGTACAAGGCATGCGCGCTGTCTACGCCGAACGCCGAGAAAAGGGTTGTTTTCCACGAACTGCCTATACAGCGAGTGCAACGCACGAATTATAGTGTACGCGGCTGCGCTAAGTAAGCAACCCGTTCGCGATCGCACAACGTTTCCGGTTGACAACTCTGTTCATTGCGATGCAAACGTAGCGTATACGTGCATCCCAGCCCCGCCATAGACGAGTGGCGTTCGTAGAAGTTCGTGTAATCGGTGTGACAGACTTATAATAACGCGCAGACGATAAACATCGAAATGAGAGCGCGCGTCGGTCTATAGCTTTAGCGTCGTGTTAAACCAAATAGTCTTCCAAAATTAACTAGAAGGTACTCTGGCGCTGCGATCGTTGAGCCACCTTTGCTGACTGTCTTTCCTGACAAACAAGTTTCAAGCCACTCGAAGCCAAACGAAGCCGAAGTAACGAAGACTAGACAAATTTGTGCACTACCCAAGGAGGGTTAAAAAAGTTCCTGAAATGATTGCGCGGAAGTGAAGTCGTTTCTCTGACAAGATGGCGGCTGTGGCGGCCATCATACTAGGGGCATGATAAAGTATCATCGGTCAGCGATTAAAAACGAAGCGTTTCCCTCGCACGCCCAACGAGTTTAATGTGTGAACTTCGCCGGGTCACATAGCGCTCCAAGTGCGTCTTACAGTTACTACTTTTCCTTAGTGAGCCTCTAATCGGACGCAAAGTTCTTTGAAGATTCAGTCACCCATACTCGTTTCTGTGTGTTGTTTCGTCGGGGACAACTTTCTTTTAATAAAGAACTAACGCAGCATTCACATAACATATCGAAGCCACTTGATCTTCAAGTGGGCACTATCAGAAAATAGCATGTTTCCGCCATCTTGACAGTGGTAAAAGGTGGCTTCACTTCTGCTGGCAAGGCGTTGCGGGAGCTTTTACTCCAGCACTTTTTCTTTAATCCTCCTTGGCACTACCCATCATTTCCCATGCTTGCTGAAGCGCCGTGCGTTGCAACTTCCATAGACACTGGCACCGGAGTACCCTCTGTGGTATCTATAAGGAAGTCTACATATAAAACTTCTGTTTTTTATATAACACCGCTCAACACCAATCAACCCCGTAACGAAACTGGCGACACACTTCGGTGCAGAAGTGAGGCTCACCGAGCACGATGGCGACATGCAGCCTCCGTAAAGGAGCACTGACAGATATTTCACAGCTTTTTTTTTTTTGTCGCAATAGATAGCTAACTACCCACTTATCCAGGCTGGAAAGTTCGCTTGTTTCGGTACGCGACGGTTAATTATTTTGGAAAGGGTTTCATACCACTCAATCGCAGTTTCTGTTTCAGAAAGTGCCGAGTGAGGCGACAGCCAGAGTGTTTTTCGCGTAAACGTAGCTGGCTACATCATCATCATCGTCATCAGCCTGACTACGTCCACTGCAGGACTAAGGCCTCTTCCATGTTCCGCCAGTTAACCCAGTCCTGTGCTTGCTGCTGCCAATTTATACCCGCAAACTTCTTAAATCTCATCTGCCCACCTAACCTTCTGTCTCCCCCAACCCGCTTGCCTTCTCTGGGAATCCAGTTAGTTACCCTTAATGACCAGCGGTTATCCTGTCTACGCACTACATGCCCGGCCCATGTCCATTTCCTCGTCTTTATTTCAACTATGATATCCTTAACCCCCGTCTGTTCCCTAATCCACTCTGCTCTCTTATTGTCTCTTAAGGTCACACCTACCATTTTTTTTTCCATTGCTCGCTGCGTCGTCCTCAATTTAAGCACAAAACTGGTTGCACAGAAGCCTAGCGCTCACAACTCTTTTCAAGGAATGTGTGAGGAAGGAATGAACTTCCACCCAAATTTCGTTGCTTTGTTTTCTTTTTTTTTTTTGAAAATATTATTCTTTTTACAGCGGAAGCTGTGCATGGCAAGGAGAAACGAAAATCCGTTTGGCCGCGGTGTCATGAGCGGTCTCCATTGGCTGTGCTACCAGTTAGGTAATTCCCAAGCACGCGCGCCATTGGCTGCGCTGTGAGTGACGTCGTCGCAACCGCGGCGCCGAACCCGCGTGCACCCTGCAGTTTCTCGTGAGACCCCAGCGAGTTGGCTCGCGCTGTCAGACGCTACTGGTAGGTGTTCTGTGAACTGGTAGGTGTTCTGTGCTACAACAACGCAGCGTTGCAGCGTCAATAGAGAGTTTCAGTACTGCGGAATGGTGCTACGTACGCATCACGCAAGCGAATTGCGTTACGTGGCGTCGTTTGCCACTAATCGGCTTTTAGTACGCCGTAGTACCCGCGTACGTAACGAGCGTGAAGCGTGTTGCGTCATCTCGTGGATCAAAATAGAAGCACGTGTTGTTGACAGCCAATGTGAGCCAATCCAAGTGTTATAGCCAGATTATGGTCATTATTTAAGCCACAGAGCCAGTCGGTGCTTGCCTTCGATTCCGCCATTTTGCTAAACGAAGTCTCGCGCTGTCGCGAACTTGTTCGAGAGCGGCGCGATCAGCTCATACGTACGCACGCACGCATCTCATGCGTGTGTACGTAGCGGCTGCGTACGTAACGCGATACGTGCGCGTTGCGGTCTGCGCATGCGCACTACGCAGAACGTGGCGTCCTTACGTACGCAACGCCGCCACGTACGCAGCGTACGCAGTACCAGAACTCTCTAATGTGATGATTGCAGGAGTTTTCCAGGCGGCACATGGACTTCGGCTGCCACGTCTGTGACCACCTGTGGTTAGAGAACAACCACTGCGATTGACGCATTGCGAAACGAATTCAACCGCTCATTACATTCCTCCGCGGCCGTGATCATACAAGACACAATGTGCGGCATGTGAAACGAACACTGGACACCGTGGTAAACCCGAGCGAAAGGTGCGTCTAGTTTAATTAAGAAACACGAACGCGCAACCAGTAATTGTGGAACGATTCAATGCCACGCCGGGTTGAACCAGCTGATAAACACAGTGGCCACACGTTTCAGTTTTCGCTGGTTACGGAGTGCTTAGGCAGTGATCTTTTGCGTCCACTTCAGTTTTCTCTTTCATTAGGATCAGGGGCGGCGCCAGAAATTCTTAATTTTTTTTTACTGGTGGAGGGGGGAGGGGCACCTAAGACAAGTGAGTTGAGTAGCTTTAGGGTGGCAGGGAAGCTAGGAACATATGCGTTCCGTTTTGATTACGCTTGATCTTGGAGGGGGGAGGGGGGGGGGCAAATAGAAAGCAGCCGGCGGCCTAAAACATTGGGGGTGGAGCTCCAGCCCCCCCTCATGTCCCCCGCTTCCCTCACCCCTGATTCAGATTTTATTCATTACACGACGGGCAAAAACAACAAATTCTGTCCCCCTATACCACTTCAAGCGACACCTGATAAGAATGCACGTCACTTTACCTATCTGCTTATCTACCCATCAAAGCGTTGCGGGTGATTATGCGTTCATTCTCAAACCCGTGGCCCACGGCACACGCTCGCACGGGTAGAGAACAAGGGGGGGGGGGGGGGGGGAGCTGCCTTTCTTTTATTTCATTTTCGTTTTATTATTTTCTTTCTTTCTTTATCTGCTCTTCGCGTTTTGAATTTTCCGGTAACTGCCGCAAGAGGCCCCCTAACCCAGCGCAGCTTGCATAGTGTTCCCGCTTTCTTGCCGATGTTGTTTTTTCCGTTTCGGCGCAGTCGCCGCGAAGCTGCCTCGCTGCAGTTTTCGTACGCCTACCCTCACTCACCCTCCGCCCTTTCCCTTTTACAACGATCGCGCTGGATGCTGGCTTCGTTTCCCACCTGCTGTGAGCCAACAGCTGCACGCTGCTGCTGCTGCTCGCCCGTTTTCTAGCCGCTGCTGCTGTAGTTGCTGCCGGCATTGCTTCTGCGTATGCTACGCGTTTTTTTTTGCCGGATCCTCGACACGAGCCGATCCTTATCGAAATAGATTTAGGAAGCCCATAAAACGTCTCCGGCTATAGATGTCTTGCAGACCACTTCGCCAATGTTGCCCTTTTTATTGGCCGCTTTGTGCCCATACAGCCCGCCAATATCACCGAGGCCGACTATAGACGATCAAAAGGTGTAAGGGCGTGGTGTTCGTAGATAAAAACTAGACTTGGATAGTCTATAGGCCTAAATATGTGTCTAGACTTTGTGCCTGTATAGACTATACACACATAGTCTGTCAATGTCCCGGAGGCCGACCAGTCGATCAATAAAGGTGTGAGGGCGTGGCTTCAATACATAAAGCCCCCAGGAAAAGAGGCTTGGATAGTCTAAAAAGGCCAGTGCAGGCTTCGTACCTGGCACAGTCCGCCAATATCACATAGAACGACTATTCGATAAAAATGCTCAAAGGCGTTGGTTCTGTTTGTAGATAAACCCTTTAGAAAAAACTGGTTTGCCTAATCCTCAAGGACGTCTATACACTTGTTACAAAATGTTCACCAGACGCAGATACTTTCATTGCTCTGTTTTTACGTAATATGGCATACTAAACGTAATAAACTTATAAGCAAGAGACGGCAACGTTTTTTGGCTTAGTATTGTTGGGTGTGAAGTATCTAACTCAAACCCTGATGTCAAGTAGTATGTCAACATTCCAAGACAAAAATTGATCAAGGATGGTTAATGACGCAAGTTCACATAAGCAATCTTATCTAAATGTCTCTGGACAATATTAGAACTGTCTGTTAGCGTGCGCGGACCACAAAAAGGACAAAACAGGGGGAAATTTTAATGACTCGCTTTGTTTTTGTTAGACACAAGATTATTACGAACGAACATATAATCAAGCCATACCACAGAAACACGCACACGGTGCGAAGGACAGGGTCAGAAGGTTGGCACTGCGTAGGTTTAACTATAGATTACCAACAAGCCCCTATCGACCATAATAAACCTGTGTCATGGGCCAGTAGAACTTGAAATATTTGATTCGTCTCAAACTACTTAGCTCAGCTAGTGTTTCCGTATCGCCTTAGATATATATAGCTAGTTTGCCGCTGTCAGAGAGGCTATAGGTCGATGATAAGTGTACAGGTGGAAGTGTGCGACCACGTAGACCAAATCCTTGGTAAAATGCACTACCATTGAGCAGCGTGCAATCGCCTTGCATGAGCGGCTGTTAGAGACCAAATCGGTAATGTAAAGACCTAGGTTTGTCTCTATGTGGCTTAATGCTACGTCAAAAATTGATGGTCTATAGGTGTGTCAAAAGTTGATTGCTTGACGCTGTCACAATTCAGTGACTCATTTCTGTGTCACGACACTCCCACATCAAAGAACATTTCCAAAATTCGTTAACAAAAACATTCTGATTAATGTCACATCTCTTGTCGAGCCATAGTGCATTCCGCTAATACATTGCCAAAAGAAGTGGCAAAAACACATATTAGCGCATCCAATAAAACGTTTTACTTCCTATGGGTGGCGAGAAGATCTCACTGGTGTATACGACCAAAACCAGGCTTAGTTGACCGATAAGGGTCTTAATTCACTGGCCAGAGAACTTACGGAAGCGTTTAGAATGTCAAAAAAGAAAGAAAGTGATTGTGTCAGTCATAGTTCGGTAGTGTCGCTCAAGAAGATAAACTGTTAGATTCGACGTGGTAATCAATATTTCTTGTTTGGGGTTACGGTGGACAGCCCACCTGCGCATGCCGGCTGTACAATGTACGTACAGTTATTGGGAATTGAAGCGGGGCAATTTAGGGTTCCAGGTAATACTTTTTCCCACCATCTTCAGCTCGACTCATATCGGTTTTTTAGATCAGAGCCAACGTCATCTTTAGTGATCAGATTCATCGTAAAGTGATTATCTCGAGCAATTACGTAACGAGTCGTTAGGCCTAACAATTTCGATGTCGCGTTCGAATCTGTGAGTACTGTAAGTACGCAGATTTTTTTTTTTTTTTTTTTACCATGTAGTTGCGAGTTAGCGGGTGCCCTGTGCTGTGCGTCTTCTTGTACATATCGCATACCTAACTCGCGCAACGCAAATCATGGACCAACTAGCCCAGGAACTAATTCTCTGAAGAACCTTATAGTTCAGATCAGTCCTTTAATTAACACCACATGTATGATGCCAAGCATGAAAATGCCATTGGAAGGCATTTTGCATCCAATGCATGCAGTGTTCAATGAAGAATTGAATGGAGTTTGAAAAAAAAAAAAACACGATGGCACCGATGAAAAAGAAGACACTAGTCACAGATGTGGTGGGTGCGGTGGTTATGGTGACGTGGTGGTTGTCCTTAATGTCTAATCTTCACCATGCACCTTGCCGTCCAAGCAGCGGAGTTCGTACACACATATGTGTGCTTAGCATCGACCAGCCCGCTTTCGAAAGAGACGAGAAGTGCTCACCCATAGATGGCGTCCTTGTCTCGCTTGTGGACGTCCGGCACGGCGCCCATCACGTGATTGGCGGCTCCGGCGGCTCCGTGATTGGTGTACATGGCGGCCGCAGCGTTCATGGGGTGCGGGCTGTGCGCCAGCTGTTGCATGCGGCCGTGGTGGTCGTAGCCCCCCAGGGGTCCCTCCAGGGCCGTGCCTCCGCCGCCAGCGCCGCCGCCGTAGTGGGGCACCGGGTCATCGTACTGCGCATGCGCACGAGGACACTCAGCGTCACGAGAAAGCATAACCAAAAGCCAGACCGAACAATCGCTCAAAGGCAGAATCTAGCTTGTCATGCACCGCTTTTCGTCGACGTACTGCCACGCTCTTTCTCTCTCTCTCTTGGCAATTTCTTTAACATTTCTTAAACAGCCCACCTTACGTCACGCTATCATCTTCAGGCACGTCACATCGCTCAGTCATCAACTGCAAGTTAACTGTATTCGAACACGAACCGCAACATTTGAAGACTAGTTTTCATCCTCGCGCTGTCAGAGACTGGAACAATTTGGACCGCTGTGTTGTTGCCGTTCTGGCGACGCACTGCGCACAGACCGGCGCAGCCTGCGTGACTCGGACGCATGTTGCTACGCGCGTAAGATAAGGGACAGCGCCACCGCAGTTTCACCGGAGGCTGCCGTCACCACAGGTGGCTGCCTACAAGACCCGAGCTGCCAGGCTCGCTTTTCCGATTTTTTTTCATCTAACCGTTTCAGTGCAGCATCGGCATGCTTGCCGTGCTGCTGCTTCCACGTTAATAAACGATCGTTACGTTTTACGTTGGGATCCGTCTTTCGTCGACCCGGGATACCACACCGTAATCGGTAATACAGAATTTCCGCGCTTTGTGGAAACGTGTATCACACCATAACACGTACTTTCACGAGAAAAAAAAAAGTGCTAACCAACGGTTAAGCAATACTTCGAATGTGGTATTTAAGGTGTTAAAATAAAATGAAGTTCAAATTACGGTTTCTTTATCCGTCATTTTATTAAATCGAAAGCCATAGACGCAATCGACGCCGACAAACCGAATGCCTGACGTGGAAAGCGTAGAGCAAGGTGGCGCCCTTTGGGACCCAAATATAAAACACCGCACTCACATACCACACCAGCGAATCACGCACCGTAGGAGCGCTAACTCCTGTTCCGCCGGCAAAAAAAAAAACAACAAGACACCACAAAAGAACGTCTCGCACAAACACCCGCCTGGTGCAATAACTTCCACCTCTAGATGAGGTCACGCTCGGGACTGCATGACGTCAATCAGCGGCTTCAACCCCCTTTACACCCCACTACGTCTCGGTCGTCCCTGATGGATTCGACAGTCTTGGCTCGGTTCCAACTCCAGGGTGCGAGAGGAGGAGGAGGAGGGGTCGACTGAACGCGCTAGGCTGAAAATTCGCGCCACGCCGCAGCAGAAGCAGCGGGAGGAGCCGAGAAGAGGACGGTATATAATAACCACGAGAGGTTCTCGGGAGGATAAGAAAGCATAGGAGGGTTTCCAGTGGGCCGAATATAAACAGTCGCCTTGGGAGGGCCCTCGAGAAGGAAGCAGTTTAGTTTATACGCCACGAGCGGTGCGGGGGTCAAGAAGCGTCGAAACACAAAGGGCAAGCGAGGAAGCGCCAGCACGAAGAGAAGCCCGCGCCGCGTATAGTCCCGGCGCTTTTAAACCGCCTCCACTTCAAAACTCAAACGTCGGGTCCTCAACGCCGCAGGCAAGAGAACTCCACAAACCGACGCACGAGCCCTGCCGGCGCTGTTGCTGCTTTCTCGAAACAACGCGGCTCTTCACGAGGTCGAAGGTCCTAAACTTGGAATGCATCTTGGCGTGCCAACCCGTCCGGTTGGCGATGCAAAACACTGTCTCTTGGTTGGTTCGTTAGCCGGCTGGCTCCTGGAGAGAGTGTTGCAAGTGCTGGCAAGGTCGCCCGACAAACACGCACCACTTCTTGTACCCCAACACGTACCACAGTGGTTGGTTGGTTGGTTGATTGATTGATTGATTGATTGATTGATTGATTGATTGATTGATTGATTGATTGATTGATAAGTGGGGTTCAACGTACCGAAACCGCCATATGATTATGAGAGACGCCCGGTGTGGAAGGCTCCGGAAATTTCAACCCCCTGAGCTTCTTTAAAAACGTGCACCCAAATCTGAGCACACGGGCCTACAGCATTTTCGCCTCCATCGAAAATGCAGCCGGGATTCGATCACGCGACCTGCGGGTCGGAAACCGAGTACCTTAGCCTTCAGACTACCCCGGCGGGGCCGTACCACAATGAAACTACAGCGCACGGAAAGGGACAGGAAACAAGACTAGACGCGATGAAGTGCAGCAGTTCTGTCTCGTCTTTTTATCTGTACTTTTCCGTGTGCTTTTGAAGGCGGATCTGTACAACCGTCTGCAAAATAAGTCGGGAAGCGAGAGCTACGACCGCCATCTGATATAACTGCATCGCCGCGCCATCTGACGTGGTGAGTGCGCATGCGCGTCCTCTCACTTTCGCATCCTTATCTTTGCAATGCCTTGCAGCGGACTAAGTGATTGTACGTAGCGTTTCTCTCTAGACGCCACTTTCTTCAATCCGTGGCGTGCTCAATTTGACGGGGGCACCATGGCGGTACGCGGCTCGCTCCAAGCCCAAACTCCATAAGCGCGAAAATGCACGCGACAGCGACGAGCGACGCGACGTAGATCGTCTTCGCGCGATCATTCGCTAGCGCAGGCAAACCTCATTCACGCGACGGCTTCGGCGAGCGAATTCCACTGTTGCTGGCATGAGGCCGTCTACTCGCACCAAGAAAACCGCGTAGCGAGCGGTTTCCAATTTAAAAATAAGATATATTGTTGTGTAATGGAACGGAAAGTGTTTATTATTGCCTTGCAGCATTTTTTTATATGCGCATGCGTAATAAACATTGCGTTATTCCTTGTTGCGCATACGTGACTCGGGCAGGGTAACGTGCACCTATGTAGTCTTCGTCTTTTCCGGTTTTTCACTATTGGCTGCTTGAGCCCAGCACTTCCGGGCGATGAGCGACGGTTTCCAAATCTGGAGAACCGAGTGATCGCGCGAAAACGAGCACGCGACACGTCGCGCGAACGCCCTGTTTCGTCGCTCATAGCGTCGCTCGTCGCTGTCGCGTGCATTTTCGCGCTTATGGAGTTTGGGCTTCACAGACAAGGCAGATTATCGCTAGAGTTACAAACTCCTTTCGAAAAAAATTAAGCTGGGGACCAATGATAGGCCGTTGCGAGAATCATGGCAGTGCTTTTTTTTTTTTTGCATCCATTATAGGGCTTGTTTACGCAGGGGGAGGGGGGTGCGTTACGGTTACTCTTATCACCCCCTCCCCCTCTAATGGAGGACACTATACGGACGCCTATGACATCTTTTCATGCAACGTGTTCCATCCCGCATGATGAAACATTACCAGCTTACCAGTGGCACGCACGGAAATTAATGTTCAAAATTTATGACACCACGGAAACTTGCCGAAGCTTCACACTGCCGACCGTTCTTCTTCTTTCTCATCCCTTACTTCCTAATATGTCGAGTCCTTTCTCGCTGTGAATGTGGCCCTTTAGAGACTATTGTAGAAGCGCAACTTCGTTACCAGAGATTTATCCTCCTTTCATCTTTACCGATCACTTGCGGGGCATTTTATTCTCACTCCATTGTACGTCGCCGTACTTGAACAAAACAAAAAGGGCATCAGAAACCCGGATCTACATGTCTGTCCGAGGTCAACCTTAGTATCCGTTTGATTGTATCCGTAGAATACAATCGAAGTTATAGGGTATAAGGTCGCACTATTGTGGACGTATCGGAAGTCTTGGCCGCTACGACGCTGCGCTGCATGGCAGAAGGTCGTGGGTTCGGCTTCTAGCTGCAGTCGCGTTTGGATATGGGCAAAATCAGAAACAAAAAAAAGAGAAAAAAAAACACTCGTGCTTTTACATATATAGCGACACACTAGAAATATCGCAGGTGGTTAGAAATGTGTTTGGTGTTGCCCGCTAAACGCCACGTCTCATAGTCTTATCGCGGTAATGACGCATAAGAATACAAAATTTTCATTATCTTAATCAACGCGTCAGATTATAATGCGTCATACGCACCGAGGCATATTAAACGTTTGTTATAATTCCATTGTTTTTGCAGAACCCCATCGAAGTTTGGCTATAGACGATCACGTTGTGATGTACGGAGACAGACGACAAAATTCGGAGACGACCGGCTCGATAAAACTTTTAATACAAAGTCACTTTCTTATCCTAGCATGTGCAGACGTCACAGGGGATCACATTTTTTTGAATAAATAAAAATAAATTTGGTATGTGGGGTTTAACGTCCCAAAACCACTATATGATTATGAGAGACGCCGTAGTGGAGGGCTCCGGAAATTTAGACCACCTGGGGTTCTTTAACGTGCACCCAAATCTGAGCACACGGGCCTACAACATTTCCGCCTCCATCGGAAATGCAGCCGCCGCAGCCGGGATTTGAACCCGCGACCTGCGGGTCAGCAGCCGAGTACCTTAGCCACTAGACCACCGCGGCGGGGCAAAGAAAAAAAAAGAAATACGGCACCGCAAGAACAAATCTGTACCTCAGAGCTGACGATTTTTTTTCACGAGCTTGATATGAAGGCTGCCTAAACCTATACAGTTGCTCGTGAGACTGGGAATCTGACCTCGTGCCTCGCTCGACACACACGAGAACATTATATCATGCGCGCGCAAAAGAAAAAAAAAAGTTTCGTGCGGACGAAGCATCGGGTTCACTATAAACCAGACAAAATGGCAGCGACAGTTTTCGTATATAAAATACAGCCATGCAGCTTGAACAGTTATATATATATAGCAAGTTTAGCAGACGATGTGTGGATGACGTCAGCATCATCAAGCAGCGGATGCGTGAAGCCGATTGAATTAAGTTTGCGCGCACACCTGCATACCAGGATACGACATGACTGTATGCCTGCAGCCTGCGTACCACGACTAAGCTATACGCACTGCACAGCCGCGGTGACGTTTCCCATATTCCGAGAAAAACACTGCAGCGATGTGTACGAGTCATCGGAGCTGCTATATTAGGAATGCGAAGACTACGGTAACGCCGAGAACGCCCGCATTGTACAGCTGAAGCGATGCTGTCAAGAGCCCATAAACAACGTCTATTTTACGGAGGAGTTCCGCCACATCGGGATGTTAACCTTTGTGTTTCGAGTGCTCAAAACTAAACGAACACTGTTACACGATAGATGAATGTGCATACATGAAAACGGTTCGGTCGGTGCATGCTATGTTTCATGCGCTATGAATTCGCGTCGCTATATACAAAAAAAAAAAAGAAAACATCGGTTTAACTGCCCAAGATTGCAGCGCCCAGATGTCTTACGGGAAACAGCCTTTACAAAGAAGGACACGGTATTTTTTCCTCCTCTTTCGAGGGAGGCCTTTCGTGTCCATCGAAATGCGACCACCACGGCCTGGATTCGATACCACGACCTTGTGGTCAGCGTTCACGCACCATAAAAACTAGACCTCAAAGGCGCCTCAATCGGGCGGGGTTTTTTTTTTCGTTTAGTTTTACTTTTTCAAGTGGGTAGGGGGAAGCGGGGGGGGGGGGGGGGAATTAAGAGCGCTCTCTTTTTCATCAAATCGCGTGGATTGGGGGGGGGGGGAGGGGGCAGTTTTGTCATAATCGCTTAATCAGCGCGTGTTTGATTAAGCGAGTACGATTGGTTTTTCCGACGGTTGCATACAGAACGCTTTAGAGGGCCCCTAACCCCCGTATTCACAAACGCTCCTCGACTCGACTTCCACCCTTCACTTGACAGCGTTTAGCACTGCGCCGCTGCTCGGCTGAAAATGACGCTGCGCTACTCAAGAATAGCAGCACAATATCACTGATATGCAGTGACTTGCCCTGCCTAGAGATGGCGCTCCCATCGGCTTCCTCAAGTGAAGGTGGAGCGTTCACTGAAGAGACGCTCTAGAATACGTGGGTAAGCCACCTCTGAATAGGGCCACCTTCGAAAATGCGAAGAACGAGCGCTTTTATTCTCTCCGTGCATTGGCTGTCTTTGTGGAACAAACCGTGGCGCCATCTGTACAAGTTCACGTAACGTCAGGATTAAATCAGCACTCAATTGGCAAATGTGCGAAACATGCCACGTTATAAATGTTCTCCTATACTCCGCTTTTCCATGCAGTCGCTTGCCGCGTCTGCCTCGTCTAGCATGTCTATTCAATTCGTTTTCTGCGTTCTTTTCTGGAGCTGAATACGATGTCACAAGTTCGCAATGTTAAACCACACGTTTCTTTTTTTTTTTTTGCGCATGCTCCTGTGTCCGGTTTCGTTATATACTTACTATCCGGTAGTTACGGAATAAGCATTTCAATTGCGAAAGACAGACTATGTCCTGTGCTCTCTCGTGCTACGTCTTTGCCATTCGGCGCTGATTCCATTGTGCAAGTCAACTCAGATTTGCTTTCTCTAAAAATAAAAAATAAATAAAACGATCAACGCGCAAGCACGACGAAGAGAATCATCCAAAGCGACACAACAAAGATGCGGAGAGGATTCACATCCAAGCCTTATCGTGAGCACCCAAACACATCGTCGTTTGTTCCCTGCCTCTCCTCACACCCGCTACCAACACCTATCACCGGTTCCGATCCATCCGGCCGTTGGATGCACCCGAAGCAGACTGAATGATGAAGCTTACCGGTTCGCACCATCACCCCCGCCGATACCTCACAAACTGGCACTCACCTCTCAGTTCGCCCCCCCTCCCTCCTCCCCTCAACCATGCGGTCCTGCGCGTGGGGGACTCGGCTGACACGCTACCACCCCACCACTCAACGAATGAAGAATGAACCCCCCCCCCCCCCCCAAAAAAAAAAAAAAGACATGCACACCGTACAGCAAACCAGGCAGATAGTGACAGTACGAGAAGGTAACAGAAGGCGACTTGTCACTCTTTCAGTAGTATATACTGTTGCGCACCACCCACTGTCAACGTGTTCCCTGTTTTTCGCTCGCTTTGTAATAACCAGCGCGAAAAGACAGATATGAACAGCCAGCAAATAGCCCCAGTCAATCTACCTCGAACTCCAACAAAATGTCCACGGAGTGAGCGGTGGATACGTAGCGGTGAGGCTCTATGCAAATCTGTCAATACCCACCCCATCCTTCCCCGACCACCTCAAAAGACGCCTTCTTTCAGGCCAAATGAAACAGGACACTTCGAACATCTGAGCTTCCCTTCTCGGGTTTCGATGAAAACACCCACTTGCTGCGCGGTGGGCGCCCAACCGGCCCAACGGGATCTACGACTATGACCCCCCCCCCCGAACCAGACACCACCGAAGATGATCACCTCGCGGTCCACAAAACTGTTGATCTGGAGCCGCGATGCGAGGGGTTTGCGGACGTGGACAACGGCACCACACAGCACTCGTCTCGGCAAAGCTGCCCGATTCGCTCGGAAATTCGCTCGAGGGCGTTGGAAAAGCTATTCACTACCATCATCAGGCATGGTCGCGTTCAGTGTGGGAGGATGACGTTTCATCCCCCACGCCTACACACACATAGTCCTTTTCGCAAGACAAAACGCTACATGACGGAAGAAAAATTATTAAAGCGATTAATAATAAGCGATTAATAAAGCGATTAATAATAAGCGATTAATAAAGCCAAATTAATAAAGAAAAATTAATAAAGCGATGACGCGCTTCTCACGCTGGCCTGCCTTCGCGTTCAGGCTTTCTGGGAGCAAAAACGGCAAGGAAACATTAAACGGTAATGGTTACCGTTAAAAACCTGTGTGGTCGCAACTGTGATCTTGAAGCAATGACCAAACAGGTTCGACTATGAAAGCACTAACCAGACGTAGGCGTTAAAACGCGTCAGCACTTGGCGCGCCCTCTCCTTGTGGAGGGGAGACTAAACAACGACATAGCTAGCTGCGCACACTCTTTTTTCATATGGAAAGCGCGCGGGGCCGTATCTACATGCCACGCGCTGACGCGTCGTAGCGCGTACGTGTGGTTAGGGCCTAATTGTATGAAGCAGACATCGAGCCCTCACTTGAATGATCAGAAGGGTCGCCTCCACGGTGCCGTTTGTTTGTAAAAACAAGCACGCCACTTAAGACTACTGCAGCGAATGTACACGCTACACACGCATAAGTTAGAAACCCCCACCCAAACCCCCACCCACTCTTTATTGATATGTGGGGTTTATCGCCCAAAAACCACCACATGATTATGAGAGACGCTGTGGTGGACGGATCCGGAAATTTCGACCACCTGGGGGGGGGGGGGGGGGGGTTCTTTAACGTGCACCCAAATCTGAGCACGCGGGCCACCCTGACCCATTCTTCGTGCGCCAAAGGGCATTCACGCGCAGAAAGAGAGAGAGTGAGTGAAAAAGCCCATACATCTCAATCTAGCATCTGTCCAGCTACACAGTCGTCGGACAGGTCGAGCAGTAAGCCATTCAGCGTAGCAGTAAGCCATTCAGCGTAGCAACACGCACATCAACTCCACCCTGCGGGCCGACGCAACAAGGTAACCGCAGCGTCTGTGTGTACACACGAATAGAGCACGAGCGATTGGCCATTGCGAGCCCGCACTACACGTGAAGGAGAGGAAGAGAAAAACTAAAGACGAAACCCAAAATAGAAACGGCCGTTCCCCGAGCTGTCATGCGCAACAAGTTCCCCTTTGATTTAACGGCACACGACGAAAGTGCCAAATGTGGGGTAATTGTACGACCCGGAGAGAAAGAGAGCCGACCACAGCAAGCGCTATCGGCAACCACGAAACGGTCCGCCTTTCTCCGTGCCTGCGTTCACACGCAAGGCTAACTTCATCCCTCTCCCCTCACACCCTTCTCCTCAAGCCAGAGAGAAAAAAAAAATATTTCGACGTCGTTCACCGTCCAAACAAGACCGCAACAAAAGTGCCAGCAACCTCAACATACCCAACAGTTTTCCGGGCGCAAAGAGAGCAAATGAACAAAAAAAAAAAAAAGAGGTCGAAAGAAAAGATACACCGATAAACGAGAGTGATAAAACGACCGACCACAGAGTCTGCCAGAGGTCTATCTATCTATCGTATTCTTTACGCCGCGAAAACGCCAGACGGACAAGGGACAAGTAGACGGGGAGGGGTGACGTAAAAAAGAAGAGGTTATATCCAAGAAAGAGGGAGAGAGAGAGCGAGAGGCAGCGTAAGCGCAAAGAAATAACAGGCCGCCACATAAATCACAAACCGGGGTATCGCCATAAATCATGGGCGAAGGGTAGGGTGGGGAGAAGGCTCTGCGACGGCGTTCTACGAGCGCGGAGGAGGCTCGGCAGAGCTAGCCGGCTTTTCTACCGCCGCATCGTCGTAGTCGCACCCATCCTTCCCCTTTTCGTCTACCCTCCTCGACCTCCGACAGACGTCCAGTGTGCTTCCGAGCAAGTCTTGTTTTCTCGGCTCTATTTGGCAGGTCATTGGTACCGGTCTTCGACACGTCTGGAGTTTACACTCTCTCTCTTTCCCTTGTGGTGGTAACAACCGGGCGATTACGACCTGGGTCCGGCCCGCCAAGAGACCGGAACAGTACCGCCAACGAGACCTTAGTCGAACCAAAATACTAGGAGCCTTCCACCGGCCGAAAAATGGCGGCCTTGGCGGGTCGCCATTTTTCCTTCCTTTCTAACGCATTGCGCAATGCTGCCACCCAACGTTTTTCCTTCGTCCATGCCGGCTGTTGCACCTTAGTCTACGCGCGTAGCAGCGCAACATTTCAGTTCGTACAACGCAGCACGGCAGCCACGCATGCGTGAAACGACGAAATCCAACAACGAAGCGTGGCAATGTGAAATACCAAGACACCTCGATAAAAGATCGTCGTGCCGTATCAAACACCGATGGTCGCCGATAAGCCCACCGATTGAGGAAGCGTCATTTATTGGAAAACGGCGCAGACAAATACGCGTGTGACCAGCGAACTTTTGAGGGCCTGTTTGTGTACTCCGTTGTGTACAGCAGTGCCGACCTCATCACGAATTATGCCACCGTCGAATACAGGCATTTCATCAGACTTCGGGACGGCTTTCAGCTCTCCCATAGTAGAGTACGAAGTACTCTAAATCGTTACCCACGTTTTTTCTAAACACAGGCAGTGGCCTCACCAAGTGTCAGGCCCCCAGGGACGGCCTTATGCTCTCCCATATACTCTTATTCAGTACTCTAAGTCGTTGACCACTTTTTCTAAGCACATCACCGCCGTTGAGAAAAGCACCTTTACATGAGCATTCATTGACCACATGTCTGTCGGTCTCATTAGTGGCAATCGTCACGGCGTAATTTTTGTCAACAGGACCTCATCAAGTGTGTGGCCCACGGCGCGGCTTTAAGCTCTCGGGTGTCCCACAGTAGAGAACCTAGTACTCTAAATCGTTACCCACTTTGCCTAACACACAGAAGATTCACCTATTAGTGTATTCATTACGAATCTAAAGTCGAACATTGGAATGCAAACACTTAACGAGACTTCTTCGAATACAGTGGCATTTGCAATGAGTGTAGCAGTGATTGGACTACGCATTGCACGCTAGTAATTGTATCACGGGTCTACCAAATTGTGCGTCGCTATGCTTATATCTTGTGACGCAGCTCTTTCACGGACGGGCACTCCAATATGGCGAGAATGATGACGTAGCACCAACGTAATTACGAGGCTCTCAACCCGATTCAATGCGGTCACTACGTCGCTGGAACGTTTGAGAACCTCTGTATATGATTCATCAAATATGAGCGCGTAACTTGAACATCGACTTTTGAAGTCAAAAACAAGCACATTTATTGATTGATATGTGGGGTTTAACGTCCCAAAACCACCATATGATTATGAGAGACGCCGTAGTGGAAGGCTTCAAAAATTTCGGCCACCTGGGGTTCTTTAAGGTGCACCCAAATCTGAGCACACGGGCATTTCCGCCTCCATTGGAAATGCAGCCGCCGCAGCCGGGATAAACAAGCACACTGTCCTTATCAAGTTGGTCCCTGTTCTAGTTGCCGACTTGTGTTTCAAACATCATGAATCACTAACTCGCCTAATCAGTCGTTCTGCACATGAATGATGAAAAAAAACGTGCGCACATTCGTTGCAGTGATAACATCGCGAGCCTCTCGGATCTCGCTATAATTGGTAGTCCCACATGGCAATATCAGTGACGTCAGCGCGAGCCAACTATACGAATTGATTGATTGATTGATTTGTGGGGTTTAACGTCCCAAAACCACCATATGATTATGAGAGACGCCGTAGTGGAGGGCTCCGGAAATTTCGACCGCCTGGGGTTCTTTAACGTGCACCCAAATCTGAACACACGGGCCTACATTTCCGCCTCCATCGAAAATGCAGCCGCCGCAGCCGGGATTTGAACCCGCGACCTGCGGGTTAGCAGCCGAGTACCTTAGCCACCCCGCGACCTGCGGGAACGAGCGAAACTTTGACCTGAACTTGTCTCTTCCAATGAAAAATCTATGATCAATATTAACGGTGACAGAGTTCTCCGAAAACCACTATTCAGCATTTTATACTCATTTACTGTTTAAATATAGTGTTCCCCTTTAGTACAAACAAAGTATATGCCTGGGTTCAGTGACCAGCGAGAGCTGGAAAAATTGTCGCGCGAAAGCAGTTCTGGGAGTTTTAATTTCTTGGAAACGATAGCGTCCTCAATTTAAACGGCTTCCATGCAAAAGACCACAGCACATGCGTCAATGGACGCGTCTACTTGTGTCCTCTGTAGCTAGAACTTAACGCAGCAGAAATCTATCATTTTCTATCTCTTCGTTTTCTTTTTGTACCAAGCGCAGCAGGCAGCCAACGGGTCGCAAGTCTAGAAACAACGAAACGGCCATGCAGGCATTCGTTACAAGGTAAAAAAAAACAACAACCTTGTAAATTAGGGTCAACGATTACCAAGAAACAAAGATATATGCTAGCGAGAGGTCAACGACGAAAGATAGATAAATAGATATATATGCGGGGTTTAACGTCCCAAAACCACTATATGACTATGAGAGACGCCGTAGTGGAAGGCTCAGAAACAGTGAACGCATAAAGATGAGCTCAAATGTCAAAGGCGGCTCAAATAGGTACACCACATGTACCACCTCGGTAAGCATGTCTCCGCCACTGACTATATATATATATATATATATATATATATATATATATATATATATATATATATGACACGCAGCTGGTAACATCATTGCATTCAGGACTTACGACAGCACCCAAGTTTGATGATCGATAATTGCAAATGACATTCTTTTTGAATTTTCGAAACGGAGCCACGCAACTGTTTCCTAGGCGTGTTCGTTCGCTCCTATAGACGTGCTCGTGTATGTATACCCGAGCTCAGAAATTTTTGCTGCCTATATTACAGTCTAGCATATTGCTCATACTTCAACTACATCTCTTGTGTTCGTGTGAAACTCTTATCCCTGCTCAGTAAGCGTGCCCATGCCTGTGACAGGCTTATAGCTGCGTCCTCGCGACTTCTATAGTTATTCTTTTTTTAATTTTTGATCGAAACTCCTCGTGGTCTGACGTCCAAGAATAACCAAAAAACGCCCCCATGGATTCCATCGCCTCTGGAAGGCTCAGGCGCCGAACAGTTACAGTATCAAGAACACGTCTAGGAAACGTCTAAAACCCGTCTAAAAAACGCCTAAGGATGGAATTGGAAAGTGTGTCGGTGACAGGCGCCGAACACTTACAGTATCAAGAACACGTCTAGGAAACGTCTAAAACCCGTCTAAAAAACGTCTAAGGACGGAGCCAGAAAGTGAGTCGATGACACGAGTCATCTCCCTGGAGAACAAGCGTAAAATGGCCAGGAATATCTTGGCAGAACATTGCGGAGGAAGCGCGCAGACGTCGAATCAGATAATAAAACGAGTCTATAGGAAACGTCTAGAAAATGTCTTAGGGTAACCAAACTCATCTTTCTGGAGGTTGAGTGTAAAATAAGGTGCTTGCTGAGATCAAAAGTCTTCGAAAAGGCAGCGCGTGACGTCGGAGTCATCGTTACGTCATAAAATGGCATTGTATTATTGAAGGCATAAACTAGAATAAGGCAAGCTGCATAACTTCGACTGGGTTGCGCATATGGCACGGGTACAAAAGACAGAGGCGTAGACAGGATAGCGGTTGTTCTGTATACGCCTCTATCAAAATGCTGCCGAATGTGCTGTGTTTATCTCTCTTGCCTCTCCGCTCTCTATCTTTCATCTCCCCCATCCCCCTCCCATGCGCAGGGTAGCAAACCGGCTGCCTACAGGCTGGTTAACCTCCTTGCCGTTCTTTTCCTCCTACTTTCCTAAAAGCAAGCATTACCCAGTCGAAGGAATGTATCTTTACCTACCTTCTTAACTTGTCACACTTAAGCAGGCTACTGACAACATAGTGTAATTGCATTGTGGAGACTATGCCTTCGCAGGAAACTCAACAAATTAGATGATCAGCCTCTGTCGGAGCAGGAAATTCTGCAGTATCGTCAGGATGCGACTTCACAGAAGAGGGCCCTGAAAGCGCTGCTGAACTTTTTGCGATTGACCGGCCTTGCTGAACGGTTGTAGCTGGGACGCCCTTCCAGTGTGTGTTTTCGTTTTTTTTTTTTATGAGTGCGCGTGCGTTTTTTTTTTCCCCTCTCTCTAACCCCTCTTTCTTGCCCCTACTTCACCACCCCCAGCGCTGGGTAGCAAACCAGATGCCAATATCTGGTTAACCTCCCGGCCTTTCCTTTCTCACTCACTCACTGCATTGTGGAAAGCTTGCGGCATGCCTGACGAACGTTGATGAAGCTGGTCTAATAGAAAACGTCTAGGAAACGTCACTGGGTAACGCAAGACCTTCTTTCTTGAGGGCAAATGTAAAAAAAAAACGAGCTCTAGTTGAAAATTGTGCAACACGAACGCGGAAACCATACAGACAGCGCCAACACGCGACAACTGACACGAACACGGTCTTCACACTTTGCGATAAGAGTCTCGTCGCACTCTTTTTTTGAGCAACTTTACACCAAGGCGGTGTTATCGCTGTCTACGACGGTCGTTGAAAAGCAATACGTGTCAGGAAAAGATAACCACATACGACCATCGCGTTTGGATTCACACCGCTTTCGACGTTCATGGTATGCTGACAGACGTTTCAATGCACAAGCACCGCCGACGTCCATACACCGAAGAGCAAAAATTTACGGGTCATTGTCACTACAACAGATGCGAACTTCTGCTCTGTTATGCACATTCCTTCTACATTATCTGGCGACTGCACATGTTGCAATACCAAAACATAATTACATAATGTCATCCATACGGCCATCGTGTTCAAGTATATTCAGATTGTCAACGTTTATGGCACACCGGCAGATCATTCTTAGGATAATATAGTGCACCATGCAATGAAACGTGCGGGAGGGAGCTGTAGAGTTGGTAAAACATGGAGAGCTTAAAGCTAATACTGGAAACGAAACACAATAGGAAAAAAGTGTACGGGACCAGCGCAGACCAACAAGTGGTTCATTCGAACGACGCCTTGCTGACAACAGCAAGGCACATGCGGAACCATCCACCACCATGGATACCAACGCTATCTACAATAAAAAAAAATACATATTATTTCTCATACCGATGTAATGATGCTTCCCTGACACACTTATCAAGCCCGTATCGAATCACATGCAAGGCCTCAAATTTTTCGCGCACCTTTCTCCCTTTTGCGGGGTCGATGATCTCTACACCCCTTTGGATAAACAGGTATCCGTAAAGTTGTACGGTCCGTAAGTACACATCTTGTCTTGCGCAGGTGGATGTGACAATGACCTAGTACTGCAAAAAGCAAGCAGGGCAGTGACCATGCCGCCGCCAGTAACTATATGCCCAACAGGCAGGTGGCTGATTGATGGTTATGTCGTCTAGAGTTCGTTAACACCGTCTATTGTTGGATAAATGTCCGCTATACTGTTGACCAGAGTCAATTAGCGTCCGATAAATGTCAGCCATTGTTGGCTGACCTGTGTGAGCTAATGATGGATTAACGTCAACTAGCATCGACTAATACTTCCCACTGTTAACAGACAAAGGCTAGCATCGGCTGGTGTTCACTAAGTGTTCACAACAATAATGGTGTACAAGTCTCTAACATGCAATATCCCTCTTCACCATTCCCTTTTTATTCCCTCATAATTGCAAACAAGAGCCCGTCATTGTGGTAACTTCCTAAAACCACTGGTTAAAAATGTTTATGGCAAAAGACGACTTTATAGTGTTGGAACGTCATTGTGGAATAACCTACCAGTGGAAGTGAAACAACATAATGCTTTCCCATTAATGCTCAAACGTCATTACAAAGAGCTCTATTAGACTACTGATAAGTTTCGTGAAATGATGAAAAGTGACATGATTTTAAACTAATATTTTGTATGCTGACCAGGAATGCTATTACCAGATGTACAGAAATATTAGATGTATTACGTTAAGTATGGAAACCAAAAACGTGTTCAAAGTGTAGTGTATAAGTTGGATTTTTCCTCTTCAATGTGTTCGGGATCTGTGTATAAGTGATATGTTTATCAAAACAATCTGCATCTTAAACTAAAATGTCGTTAACTATACAACTCTTTCTCCTGCCTCTAATTAATGTATGTTATAATTGCATGGATCCATACTAGCATTCTGCTAAGGATCCAGATGTTGCTAACAAGTTTTTCTTTACTGTATGTTGTTTATTCATAATAAAGTTCAAAGTTCAAAAAGCTCAAAGTGGAAACCAGAGAAAGAACATGACATGCTGGCGATCTGTGTTAGGAATGCTTCAAGGCCCCACAGATGACAGCTATGCATGGCCGACGAAGATGACCACAACAATGACTGCTCGTTAAGACATTCTGAGAAATACTGCAGTTCACTTAAACTTTTGATACATAGAGAAGTACATGCTATGTTTTTTTTTCTTCAGTTACATCAATAGAATCATTACAGTTCGCATTGGATTATCATCGCCTAGTACACCATCACGACGTCACACGACGACAACGTATGACATTGTCGCTTGGTCAAAGGGGCCTTATCACGGAGGCTGAGCAAAACCAGGTGAGGTTCAGAAAACTTGCATTTCCTCCGATTTTGGAGACAATGCAACTCCACGTAGGGTGCGGTATGCTTTCGTTATGGGGTTGGAGGGGGTATCAATACTTCCAGCGAGATGAAAAGAACAAGATGGCTTCTGTCTTCGAGTCATTCTAAGCTAATGCACGAGGAAGCCTTATTTAAATTTCCCCCGTAAATTAATATATCAAACGGGATGTTCTGCCTGGCGTTGCATAAGGTATCGCCATTTTGCCAGTGTCAGTGGCTGAGCCCACGTGACTCGGGGCATAGAATTTCTTAAATTCAACTAGAGATTACTCTGGCGCTGCGATCGTTCAGCGACCATGGGAATAATGGGTAGTACACGGATTTCCCTAGTTTTCGTGCTTGCGGGCTTAGAATCGGACTTGTGGCTTCGTTTATTGCTGTGTTTTGATTTTGTTTCGAATAAAATATCGGACAGTTGTGAACTTCGTGAGTCTATTTGAAATGTTGAGCATATATAGTATATAGGATTGCGCGGGGTACCCCTTCAGGGGGGGGGGGGGGCGAAGGTTCCTCGCAGCGCGCCGCCCCCTTCCTATTATGTCAATGCACAAAAAATTTTGCGCCCCCCTCTTGAGTGACCAGGGGGGGGGGGGCTGCCCCCTCCGCCCCCATTCACACGCCTATGATGGTGAGCCTGAAAGGTTAAGGCAGTGAAGTGCAACTGCTGAACATTTGCTGATTGTTGTTTCACGACAAAGCAGCTCCAAGCCACGCTATGCCAAACGGAGCCAGAAGAACGAAGATTGGCGAAATCAATTTACTACCCATCATTCCCAGACCGGCTGAAGCGCCGTGCTTTGCAGCCTCCATAGACACTATCGCAAGAGTTCTCTCTATAGTTAGTGTGTTTATAAGAAATATACGATTTGGGTTACCTGTAACCTCTTTGGTTTCCTTGCCTTGCCTTTCGTCTGTTTCTTCTAGCACCTTC
Organism: Rhipicephalus microplus; assembly: GCF_043290135.1. Classification (NCBI taxonomy): domain Eukaryota; kingdom Metazoa; phylum Arthropoda; class Arachnida; order Ixodida; family Ixodidae; genus Rhipicephalus; species Rhipicephalus microplus. The sequence goes on from NW_027464704.1 coordinate 104,170, forward strand.
GTGCTCGCGCTGCAGCCCTTATTACCATGAATTCAAACCAACTAGCCCAAATAGCCGTTCTTCTTCAATGCAGTTACCTGTAACCTACGTCACGCCGCTTCGCTGTTCCCACCATTATGCTGCAGCGCCACTACAGCCGGAGGAGGATTGGAGTCGACACCGATATGTGTGTACGTCGATGACGTCACACGTGACGTTCCCGATCAGGTGACCTGACTGTAACGGCGGCCGGACGCTGTACCACTGCGCTCTTAAAGGAGTTCCCTGCGATAGGAGTAAACTCCAGCGCTGCGACCACTCAGCCTCCCAGTGGAATGATCAGCAGATGCACGGATCTGCCTTGTGGATTCTAACGCACTTGTGGCTTCGTTTATTGTTGCTTTTTGACTTCTGCTTCGGATAAAAGAACGAATCGCTGTGAAATTCGTGAGCCTATTTGAATTAGTGAGACTAAGAAGGTGACGGCGACGAAGTCATCGTGTTGCGACAAAGCGGACGCAGGACACGCGGATCCCGAACGGTGCCGAAAAGAACAAAAGTCCAGCCGAGAATCCATGCATCATTACCGACGCTGGCTAAAGCGCCATGCGTTGCAGCTGACACTATAGAGTGCCACAGTTCCCTATAGTGTATCTATTTAAAACTTGCGTGCTACGCCAAGGACGTACAACATGGCAGCTTGTAATACGTCAAAGGAAGAATAACCGCGCGGCGATTAAATTGACTCAAGGTGATAGCGGCGTCGCTAGAACGTGATCGGGGCCCTGCGCATGAACAACGTAGGCACTAACATGCGATGTACCAATAACACTAACTCCGCCACGGTGGAACAGTGGCTACAGAGTGCTCGGCTGCCGACCCAAAGGTTGCGGGTTCGATTCTGGCCCCAGCGGTGCCATTTCGATGGAGGTTGAATGGTAGAGGCCCGTGTAATGTGCCACGTCAGTGCCCGTTGAAGAACACCAGATGGCCAAATTTCCGGAGCACTCCACTACGGCGTCTCTCATAATCATATCTCGGTTTTGGGACGTCAAACCTCACATAATATTACTATTTTTATATTGTTGTTGCCCATAGCACTAACGTGACATCACCATCTTGGCGTTCCACCATGTTGATGCTCCAAAATGGCTGTTTCAGTGACGACAGTGCAAACCCATAGACCTATTGCATGTTTGTAAACAGGGGTAGGCGCCGTCGAAAGAGCATACAAGGCGTCGCGGCGCGTATGCTCCGCCCAGCCCAAAGCTCGCCCTCTATGATCACGTGACAACTGGCACAACGGCTGCAAAGCTGCCTCCTACGACCGCCGTGCTCGGAGGCAACTTTGCAGCGGCTGTATACCAGTTGTCACGTGATCATAGAGGGCGAGCTTTGGGCTGGGCGGAGCGTACGCGCTGCGACGTCGCTACAAGCGGCTCACTATGTCGACGGAGCGTACGGAAAACGCACCGCTGGCCTTCATATACAAAGGCTGCGGTCAGACGGAATACAGGCCCCGCAAAACGGTGATCGTATAAAAGACTGGAACAGCAAGGGCGACGACACAAAAAGTGAGTTACCTGCGCGTAGGGAAGAGACATAGATTGATTGATTTGATTTGTGGGGTTTAACGTCCCAAAACCACCATTTGATTGAGAGACGCCGTAGCGGAGGGCTCCGGAAATTTCGACGACCACCTGGGTTCTTTAACGTGCACCCAAATCTGAGTATACGGGCCTGCAACATTTCCACCTCCATCGGAAATGCAGCCGCCGCAGCCGGGATTCGATCCCGCGACCTGCGGGCCAGCAGCCGAGTACCTTAGCCACTAGACCACCGCGGCGGGGCGGAAGAGACATAGATGAAACCATGTCGATCGTTAATCATGTCTGGATAATGCTGTGGCTTTCGCGCAGGGGCGAGGTGTCTATGTTATTAGTTGTATCGCGCGCATGCTTCTCTTGTTTGTTATAGCCCCTCTGACAACGGGCTAAATGATGTTCACGCAATAACAAGTAGTTTTTTTTTTGTATGGGGAGAAGAAAACAAACAAAAGAGTTTGATGTCATAAATCAGCCTGGGCGGTAAAAGCGACAGGTGTGTACATGAATCCGCGAGCTTCAACCGCACATATATCTTATATGCTGTTCGTAAGTATATTAAAAGGTGCAGCTATGCGGAAACGGGTAGGACGTCACAGTTTGCGAGATAACATGCAGTAGTGGCGGAGGAAGGGAGTAGTATGTACTAGGATTTAATTTAAATACCCTGAATTCGAAAATTCTGGCAATATTATCAAAAAAATGCTTTTACGACACTTTTATTCAGTTTATCTCGTAGCAAATCAACTGATTGATAAGTTCATTGATTAAGTAACCAACCTCCACTTCAAGGGGCGGAGCAATATTGCAGTTGGCATAACGTGATATTCAGACTTCGGCGATATTATTGGTATATTTTTATGGCAAACCATTTTAATCTATAGCTCCATATATAGTATACTAACTGACCAATTGATTGATTGGTTGATTGATTGAATAATTCATAAATGACCACGACTGAAATGACCAAGCCTTCTATATGGGGGTTCACTGACTTTGGTTTAGCCTATACAGAACATTAACTTAGATTTGCTGGCGACACTGTCATGACATATAGTTATGCTATGCCCATATAATGTACGTTCACTTATAGCACGTTTATTTATTTATTTATTTATTTATTTATTTAGTTTCATTAAACGATTGATTTATTGATTGCTTGATTGATTTTCATTCTCAAGGTATATTCAAGGCACGTTTGAATATACATTGCACATTCACTTGTTCAAATAAGTCCTGTGAAGCTGTTTAACTAAACTGCCGCAAGCAGACTTTCACGAAGGCTCAGTTGTTGCGGTGTTTATTAAAATTTCGCAAAAATACTCAATGAATTGGCATATATATTCGTTTTTCATTCGCCCTTACTGCATCACTGGTTTATAAATCGAAAAAAATATAAACGCTCATTTCATTTCTAAAAGCACTAAATACTATTCTATAAATAATTTGTTTTCTGGATGTGCACGCAGTCACGTTTCTTTTTAAAACCTTCATTGTCTGGTCACTTGTTTATTTAATTTAAACTTTAATCGATGCCGAGTATTGATACTCTAACTCGACTTCAAGCTAATAAACAGCAAAGCATCGATGCTGTCACGTTCAGTAACTTTTGAGCCGACAACAAGATGAATACAATTACAACAACGAAGCAAACGTCGTACCGTCAAAGTCCTAATGAGAGGCGCTATTTACATACCACGCGCGGACAGCCAATCACGTTCCGAGTCGTCGCGTGACGTCACGCAAGCGAGCCAAGCATTGAACTGCCGTTTTTTCGAGATTTCAAGCTTATTTTCGTGTGTTGTCGACGCTCGGCGTATAGGCACAGGTGCTGTTTGAGTGAACGGAGTGCAGTATACTACTGTAAATTCTTCTAAAGAAAGTTGACGTCTAGACTTGTCTGCCTGCCGAGGGCCGAACGTTTTGCCCTATCATTGTGAGCGATTCTTTGTGAAGAAAAAAAACATAAATATATATGACTATACCTAGAGCTGTCTTCCTGGTTGCGACCTGGACGATGGATGTGACAGGACGAGACAAATCCTGTGACACAACGTCTAAGAGAGAGAAGGCACGAGCTGTCAGTTTTGTCGCATTCGCCATTTATGTGCCCATACATACACATATGGACATGTATGTACACACGTCAAAAAAAAAAAAAGGAGACATTTAGTAGGCGTCTGTCAGAGACGTTTAAAGAAAAAATAATGATAAATCACGAAAACAAGAGTTACAAATTGTTTGCTGTCAAGGGCGCAATGACGAATCATTGAATATTGTTGAACGCCTAATGAAGGTGCTGGGTATTTCAATAGTAAAATTAAAAATGCTTGCTGCCCCACATATTTTGTTTTTGATAATTCTAGTTTATTTTTTGCAGATTACGTAATAAAATATGTCTAATTTCTCACAAAATATGTCTAACGGCAAAGACGAATGACCACTCGTTTTATTTTTTACTATTTTTGATAATTAAAGTAATCTTGATTCTCCTTAATTAGCGCTGAAGGTGTTGTCATGCCATTGTTGAATTATAATGAAATAGTTGCGCTCTGTCCTATCGCATCCTCTGTTTACTTCAAGAATTCAACAGACTCAGCTTTTCTAGCAAAGTGTAATCCCACGAAAGAGTGAAAAGACAAGGGAAACGCCTTCGCATACACAAAATACAGGAAGTTATTATACACGAATGCCTGTGCCGCTAAGGTGAGACATAATTTGCCACATGCAGGTATTTTATGAGTCAAAACATCCACACAACTAGAAATCATGCCATAGTATAGACAACTCAGGATCAGTTTCGTATAGACCCTTAGTCATGTCCCACGTAACGTACCACGTATAGCCAGGACACCTGACATTTTTCGTGTAGCGCATTTAACCGCGACTCTATAAAGCATGTACACCTCTAATTCTGTCATATTACTAGCTACATCTGAGTACAATGATAATCTTTTCAATGATTACCTCAAAGTAACCGCCTCGCTCATTACCTGGCACGTTATTCCCGGCATCTGATGATAACCAGTATATGCAATCATCACGCATACATATACGCACACACAAATAACACGTAAACTCAGACACACGCATCTACATAAAAAAGTAACTCACAAAATTTCGCCAAGGTGTTGGGGTGTTGCACTACACTATAGCGCAGTACTGCATCCTGGAACGCCATAACCTTGGTGTAACAACAAAACAGCACTGGTGGCCCGCGGTATCCCACGAATGGCAATCAATTTGCACAGTTCCCGCGATATTTACCAGGTTATTTAATTTGTTTTATTAAATTAAAGACCAGGTTATTTAATTTGTTCTTTCACACTCCTGCATAAGGAGTAGAACGCCTTCCAGAGGCAATTTTGTCTGTTCTTTCGCACCGTCAACTAAATTGGCACCAAAATGGCCGCCGGTAGCTATGGCTAGCTCCGTACCCGACGCAATACCGCACAAATATGCGTTGTGCGAACGTATAGCGCCACAAGTCACCCTCACTACACTTAAAAAAAAAAAGCAAGAACATATTGCTCTTCGCAGTCGCACCGAATGGCGAAAGAGAACAGTGAGCACAGTTATATATACGGCTGCTGGTTGTTACCTCGCCTTGTACCTGTGCCTTGTATGCACGAAAAACGGTCGGTAACCGTAACTGGCCTCGCGATTCGAAGGCAGCTGCTGAGATTGCTGCCGGGCGCTCGGTTTACATAATGACGTCTAATTTGCATCCGCAATAGCCGTTACTAATAACTGCGGCATAAGTTCGAAAATAATCTCTCACACACACACACACACACACACACACACACACACACACACACACACACACACACACACACACACACACACACACACACAGAGAGAGAGAGAGAGAGAGAGAGAGAGACAGACAGACAGACAGACAGACAGACAGACAGACAGACAGATAGTTAGATAGATAGATAGATAGATAGATAGATATATAGATAGATAGATAGATAGATAGATAGATAGATAGATAGATAGATGCATAGATAGATAGATGCATAGATAGATAGATAGATAGATAGATAGATAGATAGATAGATAGATAGATAGATAGATAGATAGATAGATAGATAGATAGATAGATAGATAGATAGATAGATAGATAGATAGATAGATAGATAGATAGATAGATAGATATTCGAAGTCCTGTCGGATATAGTGGTCTTTTAACACTTTCATGCCAGCTGTACATGCCTCAACCTTCCCATAGTTGACATTGATAGCATAACTATCAACGTGTGGGGTAAACCTGTAGTATTCTGTTTACCTCTTTCTCAGTAGTTTATTTATTCTATTGCGAAAAAACATATTTTTGCAGACTTGTACGCTTTTGCACAAGTGTCGCATTGTCAGAACAATTGACGAACCTCTTATATCTCAATGCATATAGGTGGCGCCCGAAAAAAAATATATAAGGGCTTAACGGGACGCTACGATGAAACATTAAACCGCCCTAGAAAGACAAACTATTTTTTCGGAACTCTGTCGTCATAAGTTCCGCGATCATAAACTATTAAAAGGGGAAACGAATCTCAATATGCGATTTTCAATTTTCGCGCCGGAAGCTAAGCACGCAAAGTCAGTGTGACGTCAAAAATTTCAATGTCGTTTCACGCAGTTTCGCCATTATAGTGCAATGAAATTTCCTGAAACTCTCTACGATGAAGCTCTGTCCCCGTTAGCACACAACGTAAATCATTCCAAAAGGAAAACGGTGAAGTTAACATGAGCAGACGCGGTGTAAATCTATGACGTAAGCGCGAGCTGGTGCGAAAGCTTCTAGACGGCGGCGCCACCTGCAGCTTCTCTTCACGCGTTTTATCATTACCAAGTGTCTTCTCGAGGTAAGAGTAACGCCTTTGGAATTGTGAAATGAAGTTGTTGACACCAGAAAACGTATTATTTTCACTGGTGTCCTTTTCAAACTAACAGGCCACATGTCATGCATCGAGAGCCGTCAACGCATGGCAATCGTCACTGCCGCATGATGGCGCTGCAGGAGGTAGCGACGTATGCCAAGAGATATCGGGCCAAATACGAAGGGGTAGACACAGTACGCAGTGCGTGTGGAGGGGAAGAAGAAACTGCCGAACACTCGATAATGTTCTGTAAAGGGCTTCACCCTATAGTTCAGGATGATGGCGCAGAGTTTTTCAAAGCACTGGGGTTTAGGGACAGGGAGGGCAAAATAAACTTTAAGCGGGTAGACTTAACTACAAGGAGGTTATCTGATTGGTGGCTAAAGTCAAGGCACGAGTGAAAATTAAACCCTTCACTGCAAAGTACGAATCCTCAACCTCATTATTTAGAGGGAAAAAAAGATAAATCTAAAGGTTAGTGAACTAACCCTAGGTAAGCCACCTCGGTTAGTGAAGGCTAGGTGGCGTTAGCCGCCGCCCGATCTAAAGCGTCGAGCCACATCCATCCATCCATCCATCCATCCATCCACGTGGGAGTGGAGACATCGGGAAGAGTGTTTTTTTGCCAACTCGCACGTTATCGCACCGGTCTTTCTATATTAAAGCAATATATATATACAAGCTGTAGGTGCATATATAAGTGGCATTCGCAAAAAAAAAATCAACAAAAGAAAAACGAACATCGTCCAAACATGGAGAGCCGTCAACACGCCACCACACAGCGGCGATAAGGGCGACGCACCGCGGGAGTGCGAAGAGGTACGCGGTCGTGGGAGGTACAGGAGAGAAAGAGGAGCAGGGGGAGAGAGGCGCGATAGTTGAGAGCCACGGCGTAAAAGAGGGACGTAACCGAACCTTTTCCGAGGGCCATCGTGAAATGGCAATCGCAACCGCCCGTCGCGCTCCTGGCTTGTTATCGAAAGGGAGGGTGAAAAGCGCTTTAGATTAAGGGGACAGACCTACTACAGCTCGCGGCTCTTTTCGCGTTGGACAGCCAACTTGCGAGCACATGTGCCTTCCTTGAAGCGACGAAACTCTCTGCTCGGTTCGCTTGGTTTGTTCCTTTTCTGTTTTCCCTTTTGTTGTCTCTCGGTTGGTTGGGCTAACCACGGATGAAACGTCAGGCGGTATTCTGCAGCTGTGGTTTCTAGTGCAGTTGCATCATTGATCGGTTAGTGGGCTTGGTTCTTGTTAATAGTCCAACGAGGCAATGAGCTGGCTTAATTAGCGGACGTTAGCTACATGCAATCGCACTCTAAAAAAAATAAAAGTCCATTGTCTATATATTTTTTAGAGTTCTTGTTAGCCACGCCTATGACTCTCTTTAAAGAGTCACGCGAACTCTCTTAGAAGATCATTCCACTCTCTTCGGTGAGTCGTGTCACCCGCAAGAAAGTTAACGTCTGTCTTTAGAGAGAGTCACACACGTGACGAACAAGTACTCACCCTGAAAAGTAATACATACCCTTTCCGTTTTTTTTTTTTTTGATCTTTTAGTCATAGAGCGGACGCACGTTTTCGACTATACATCTGCGTAGAGGTTTACACTACCAAAACATTTTTATACCATCATAAAGCCCTTTTTTGGCAAACTATTTGGCTCACTATGTGGTTATTCATTCGTATGCCACCTCTGTTATTGACCTCCTGGTTAATTTCCACTACCCGTGGTTCTTTGACGTGCACATATATATAAGCACATGGTTGTTTATTTTCATTTTGTGCCCATCGACGCGCATTGTGCGCGGAAATACGTGTCCTTACGCGATTTTTTTTATTACATCATAGGACATACCTTTTGAAAGCATCAAAAAATGGATATGTGCCGAATGAACACAGGGCGCTGAAATAATGAGAAGTATTTTGTTTCTTTCCTTTTTTTCGGTCATAAATGCTGAGCGCTGTTGGAGAGCTTATTTCACTGATGATACCAGCCACGCCATAACTGGACGAAAATCTTTCTCGAACACTTCTAATGCAGTATACGTTTGTGGTGCGTGTGTTCGTCCAATTGGGAGCACATGAACACTGCACGCGACCTGTCATGTCAAGCCAATCGAGACCCCTAGCCGTTGTCGTCACTGTCACGTGATGAAACGTCACTTCCGATCCCACATATAGCCGCGGTGTGTCGCCTCGGCGAGAAATATATGTGGTTTGTTCGCTTTAATAATATACGAAAAGCTTTGTTTTCGGCGCTGCCACTTGCGCCACGATATTGGTGCATAACACAGTATACCAGAAAACGGGGCGAAAAGGATATGCTTAATCTGTGTCGCAGGGTTCTTTTTTAAACGGGATACAACACTGGAGGAAAATCCTGCGATTGCGTCTCTGCAACTCAAGCGCTTCAGCAAGCGTGGGAATACTGGTATAATAGTACACGCATATTTGATTGATTGATATGTGGGGTTTAACGTCCCAAAACCACCATTTGATTATGAGAGACGCCGTAGTGGAGGGCTCCGGAAATTTCGAACACCTGGGGTTCTTTAACGTGCACCCAAAACGCATATTTGTCTATAAGCTTTGATTTCTCGACAACGTGGGTGGCTGTGACATCTAAAAGCGACAATTACTTAACCACTTACACCCTTTTAGGCTGAACAAAACTTGGTCCGAGCGTCAGCCTCTCCGCGACGCATCATTCTTAGCTCCATTTGAAAGACGGGCGTGCAGTTAGCTTTCGTATATTCACGGATAGCGGATACAGCGAATGATCGAAACGCCACCGTTAGTAACTAAACGTTAGCGTTCGGGTGAAAAAATACCGCGTTGTTGAGTCCCCGAGGCGACAAGTTTATCGAAGCAACGGAAGTGTTGAACGCTTCACGATTTTGCGTCCGATCCTGGCACAGGGGCCGTGCTATAGTGTTATCCGTATATTGTTGCGACTTCAATATCTGCACGTCGGACTTCGGGAGTCTACAGACTTTGCGTCGCTTTACGACGTTTGTATGACTTCTCTCCGAGTTCATTTCTTTGCGCTGTACACCAAAACGTGTGTACCCACCAGACCCCAAGCGGGTTGCATTTAGACGAAAAGTTGAACGCTCCAGAATCTTGAGCGTGGAGCACTCTACTGCGGAGGAGAAGTAAACTGTTCCGTATGAAAAATGCAACAGACATACAAAAAAAAAAAAAGACGCTATAGGTAAGAGCGTTTAGTAGAAGTGGTGAACTTGATTACAATTTGAACTATACCACGGTAGACCGTATACGCTAAGAACAAAAAAAGGTGAACGATTCGAAGATGTATAGCCTAAATTGTGTACGCTTTCACACACTCTATTACCACAGAACTTTAAGCCATCCGACTTCTACGTCAGCAATATCACATTTGTGTTTAGAAAACGTTGTTGACAATATTGAGTGCTTGGCACTCCACTATATGGGAAAGCATAAAGCCGTCCCTATGGCTGCAAGTATTACATAACTGAATGTTTGTTTAGAAAAAGTTGCTAACTATTTAGACTAGTTGGTACTGTGTGTCTAGAAAAAGTGGTTAGCGATTTAGAGTACCAGGTACTCTACTATGGGAGAGCATACACAGGCCGTCCCACGGGTCTCACACTTGATGAGGTCGCATCGACAAAAATAATGCGCCAGAGTCAACGGCAGTTCGTTGAGGCAAGCGCCGAGAACTGACGTGAAACCAGGACCGTTGCGCGCTATCCGATTGTGCCTAAGCTACTGTTATCCTTGCACTTCTCAACGCGAAGTTGTCACGTGAAGCCGATAGTTCTACCAGAAAGTCACGCACTGCTGTCCCAGGTTTTGAGGGCACCACTGGACTGTTCTGGCAAGCTTTGTTGGAATATCTAATAACGGTGTTCAAATGGAGACGCATGTTGTTTTTTTTTTTCTCCGAAACCACAAACTTTTAATTTCCTAACATTCGCGCAATAACTTCAACAACACCCATCAACGATAAACCCTTCGACGACTCTGACAAATGTGGAAAAGGACATTTTAGTCCAAAGCCTGCCAATTAGGTAGGTAAAGGATTTAAACGGTGGGGTACCGAGGCAGCTGGTATTAAGGCGAAAGCCTTTATTGTATCACTCGCGGTGACCGGCCGCGTGCGTCCGTGCTATGGATGCTAGCATACCCTGCTTTGAAGAGTCGATCCACACTTGCGTTATAGCTTCTCTTCAGATTTATGTCAGCACATATAGCTCAGGATGCTACCAACCGAAGCATGAAGCGCCGCCCCTGAAAAAAAGACTTTAGGTGTGCTTTATCCTTTAAGCTAACGTCACCAAATGCGAGGCATGAAGAGCACATTTCTTATAGGTAGTGATAGAAAAATCAACAGCTACAACAGAAGCCACTTCGATAGACCACAGCTCGTGATAAACACCAGACAAATTAAGGCGCTCCTCGGTTACCGGGCCGAAGGTTGCGTGATCGAATTCCTGTCGCGGCGATCGCATTTCGATGGTGGCCCGTGCACTAGTCGCTTAACAAACTGCTCATTTTAGGGCTAAGAGGACAAACACATCAAAGACCACGAGAAAGGCGCTGTTCATAGCAAGTGCTTCATTGCAATAGCAATGAAATATACGCAAGGGCGACGCGATGACGGACCGAGCGCGTATCTAGACCATACCACTGATTGGCTACGGATCGGGCTACGGTCGTGTATCCAAATAATTTTACCTCGCTCTTATAAAGGGAGGTGGACGTGCCGCTAATACAGTCAGTTCCTTTCTTTCATTTGGTGGCACTCCTCCCAAAGTTTACGGCTAATTTGTTCCGGCTTATGCCATTCAATCATGGCTTCTCAACGTACAATTTGATCGACATAGTCAGATTTAGGTGCACGTTAATGAAACCTCGAACGCTTCTAATTCTCTGCATTTCAATAAAGAGTTGTCTCTCTCTCACACCACCTTCATGGGGCGTAAAACTAAATTTGCATTAATCGCGTGACTGTTCCTTCACTTTGTATAATCATCTATGTATATTCTTTACATCAATCAGTCAATCATTTATTTTCCACTTCGGAAAGTAGAGGGCACGGGAAGAAAAAGCTGTTGTGAGCTTGACTAGGCTTCCCAGCCGATTACAGTTCAGCTTGCAGTGATGGTATACAGAAAGTGGCGTATACATAAATATAAACACACACAAAGCAAACATTATTCTACACGCAATAAAAAAACATCAAAGATACGTTCAAAGATGACATTTTAGACATCAGCTCACCAAAAATAGCATGCAGTGCAGACTTGCAACAATAAATGTCAAAATCATTTTGCGATAACAGGTTTAACACAGAGGGCAAGGTTGTTCTTAGCATCCGGGCCCCGTAATTTGCGCGCGGTGTTCTTGTTTCGTACTTTCTCATGATATATATCGCTCTGTTTGTCGGTCTGCTTGCGGCAAGGTGCAGGCGTTTCATTGAAGCGAGACAGTCGTCATTTGTGTACAACGCGTTCTGGGGCCTTTTGTGAAGTTGCGCAAAATGTCAGCCCCCCCCCCCCCTCCCCTGGTAACGCAGTCTCTATAGCACAACAGCCGTCGACATTTTCGTCTCGCGCAGCAACGAGAACAAGATGGCGGCGGTGGTGGCGGCGGCAAATAAACAAAAGTAACTCAACAAAAAGACGTGAAAAGACACGAGGTCACTCGAAGAGGGCGACGCAGAAAGAAAGACGTCACGCGAGGGTTGATGACGTCACGAACTTCTGAGAAGCACAGAGAGGTCTCAACCTGTGCCGCCAACGTGAACATGCCTCGTCATGCGCACAAAAAAAAAAAAAAAAAAAAAACTAGCGGCGTTTTTTTTCTCTTCTTTTTCTCTTCTTTTTTGAATTCAGATCTGTTCGCGTAACGCAGGCCGGTTATCGTCATCAAAAAAAAAAAAAAAAGGTGAAGATATGCCTCACGCAGCTCTCCACATACGGCGTATCTCATAATCACATCCTGGTTTTGGGACGTAAAACCCCAGATATCTTTTGATTATTATCCTTATATCTTTATCATCTATATACCGCTGCTTAGTACAACGCATGCGACGGTTAGTTTATCCCGAAGTTTTCTAGGCACACTTCACAGTTTACAGACTCGTGCAGCAGGTATATATGCGCCTCGCCGAATCGTTTCTTGCAAACCAGTGCTCTCGTCGCAGTTAATGAGTATCTTTTCTGAATTCGACCCGCTCATAAGCTCGAAGACTCGCGTTCCGACTCCCGGGCCACGATATGCAAAGCGACAAAAATTAGGGAGGCCGAGTGTTTACATTTAAATACACGTCATTCCTTAACCACTCGGCTATCCAGGCGCATGTAGCACGTAAACAGGATAACCGCTGGTAATTAAGGGTAAGTAACTGGATTCTTACAGAAGGCAAGCGGGTTAGGGGGAGACAGATGAGGTTAGGTTGGCAGATGAGATTAAGAAGTTTGCGGGTATACATTGACAGCAGCAAGCACAGGATCGAGTTAACTGGCCGAACATGGGAGAGGCCTTTGTCCTGCAGTGGACGTAGTCAGGCTGATGATAATGATGATGACACGTCATTCAAAAACCCTGGTTCATGACCTCCATCGATCTGGAGTCATGACACGTAAAAGCAGGATTCACGTGTTATAACTGCGATATTGAATTGTGAGGTCCCAGAACGCAGTATTTCATTACGTTTCGAAGAACTTATAACATTAATGTTCGGGGTTTTGCGAACCAAAACCAGGATACGATAATTCACCCCAAACGTAGAGGAGGTCTCCGGACATTTCGACCGTTTGAGGCTCTTTTAACGTGCGCTTACATCTCGCATAGGCGGGCCCATACCATACAGCATTTCGCCTTTGTCGAAATGCGATCTTCGAGTCAGTGGCCGAGTATGCCTTGAAGGTGTTCACAGCATATTCGCAACGGTCGGTGTATAACACATTATAATAAGTACCAGCGAATAATTGAGTCTTTTCCCACACAGCACTCATTAGACTGCTGTGTGTGAAAACAACTGCGAGTGCTGTATTTTTAAAGAAAAAAAAAGGCTGCACCTGTAAACGCGCGCAGAGCCATCGAAAATGTCAAGAGGCACGCTTAAATAACAAGGACCAGACGTATAAACACAATACTTGGAACATGACAGTTCAAGAATGACTCGATCGAAAATCCTCGAAGCCGAATAGCTTGCTCATGTGAAACAGCAAACACTGCCAACGATGGCGGTTGCATTAGTATACGCTGCAGTCTGCGATTCCTAATTTTTATTACACTGTCACCTGCTACGTTAGCAATGATAATAAAACTCATGTCACGTGGTGTTGAGGTTTCCCGCGAGGCAATGCACATCAACAATGGCACATGATAGTCGGTTACGACCTTTTTTACAACTTAATATTAGATAGTAAGTTCCGCCCACAAAATGGATGAATGAAAACAACTGTATTATTCTGCCCACAGAACTATATACGGCACGCCGGCGCATCGTATGTAGAGGACAGCCTGGCCAGCTGGTTTCTGCTCGAATCCCAAGCAAACTTTTTTTTTAAAATCTTCTCGGCTAACGTAAATCTTACGCACAATTAAAGGTACATCGTTATAAGCAGCAATGAAGTCCTGACGATGTTTACCACAACGTCCAGGTTTCTGTCTTAAAATAGTCAACACAAACGTATCTGCATATTATCGAAGGCAACCGTCTGAAACACTCGAATAAGCGATGACGTCACAAGTGTAATTAAACGCAATCGGATGGAACATTTATGCACATGTTATGTGGGAGGGGCAGCGATCGCTGTGGACCAGAGTCGATTTTTTCCTTATTTTGTAATCGACTATAGTTTGGTTTATTGTTGTATGCTTCGGTGGGTGTTGCATATATCGCGGACGCTCTACATCAGTTGATTGATTGATATGTGGGGTTTAACGTCCCAAAACCACCATATGGTTATGATAGACGCACTGTACATCAGTTAATTCCCCCATAATATGCCTTATATGATATGAGCCTTAAATTACTAACTGTAAATCTTCGGTTCTCGCTTCTGGTATGTGTCCACAAAGTGATAGCATTTGCATACGATAATTCTACGCGTGTTTATTACGTCAACTTGGAAATTCGGACGCAAACAGGACGTTATTTACAGAACATACGTTTTAATAATAAATGCTTGTGCTTTTGGACTCGCCCCTGCAATACGTTGTACATTTTGGATTCAGGCAAACAGAATGCTATACCTAGATATATTAAAACAGCACGCAATCAAACAGCACTGGGAAATTTGGTCAACACCATTCAAACTGCAAACTGACACAATTAAATCCTTACTTCATTGATGAAAAAAAAAAACAGCTTTAATTTTGAAAAGGCTTGAAAACCTCTTGAATTTAAGGTTTGGACAGGTTCGGACGTCCGGTCGGCAGCATAGTGGTTTTATATCGTGTAAACAACTGTCGTAATGAGAGATATCAATAAAGCTCATCATTTGTCACTTTCTTCGAATAAGAGGAATGCAAGCCATCATTCTCCTCTATCCTGACAGACGAACAAATTATTATTAGTAAGTTATTCTTAGTGCCAACTGATTCAGCGATAACCAACTCGAATCAATATCTTTTTCTTCAAAATATTGCATCTTTTCTCTTATAATCAAAGAGTGCACGTATTGGTCGAAATAAAAACACATTTTCACTTATACTCAAGTAACCGTCAGTATCGTGGAATAAGGAGCGCATTGGGCAAAGCGTGCTACGCACCAAAATTTACGCGTAAATTATTGTAGACTTACCGCGTAAATTTACTAACAGTGTCATTAGACAACCTGATTCCAAATTAAAGACGTCCCCTATGTTTGAAATTTCAAAACGTATATCATGAATTTCATGTGCAAGCTGCTAGTCTACGGCATGTTATTAAAACGAGTTCATTTTACCACTGCTGGTTAATATTGCTGCGCGTTTTGCAAACCTACTTGACTGTTAATCAATTGGGATCCTTATAAGCATTACCAATAGAAATGTTGGTGTTTAACGTCTCAAAACGGCTATGAGACACGCCGTAGAGTATGCCTCCGGAAATTTTGTCCATCTGGGAGTTATTGACATCCATTTAAATCTAAGCCAAGCATTTCGAACTCCATCAAAAATGCGGTTGCCGCGGCCGGGTTTCGGCCCCGCGACCTGCGGGTTTGCAGCTGACAGCCGCTAGACCCACTAGACACTAGGGTGTAAGTACTACCAGAGTCCTTCAATACTTCGAACGATTCTGGTACTGTCAAAACTGTCAGCTTTGAAGGACTCTATCAACTCTTGGAAAATATTCATGCGAACGATGTGTCCAAACCAAGTCGCAGCATATACCTCGAAGAACAGCAACACCAATAGTATACAGCAAAAGTGCAATGTGGCAGCTTGGGCTAGTTGGCATGGCATGACGATAGTTATAACAAAACGATGACACAGAGACAAGAAGGACACGAAGGACACGAGCGCTCGTGTCCTCCTTGTCTCTGTGTCGTCGTTTTGTTCTCGCGCTATAACTATCGTCAAGCAAAAGTGCACACATCCAAAAAAATATTCATACCTATCAGATGCAAAAAAAAAAAAAAAAAAACTCGGCTACTAAAATTTCAGCTTCTAGTTCCACCCAACGTTACAAATAACGTTGGTTCCACCGTCTACGGCAAACAAGACTGAGCCCGTTTCCACGACGTACTCACGCCGTAAAAGAACACCTGACGACCGTGGAATAACAAAAGCAAACAAATCGAAACACGAAAGTCGTGCTTACCCGTTGAGCCATCTCGACTTTTTGGAAGTTCCTAGCTTTTAGCAGCTTCCCCGTGACACAGTGGGATGCTTGTGGTCGTCAACGACGTTTTCTTCGTACCTTTTTTTTTAAGCACTGACACTCCACAAAAGGCCGAAGCTTTTTTCCACGAGTGAAGCTGCAGAAACCGGAACCTCTCTTCACGTCCCCCTCTCGATCCGGGCAAGTTTTTCGAACACCACACAAAAAACTTGCGGCGGCGAGGTATACAGGCAAACACAGCGATACCACAAAGACGTCAGCCAGGGAAATCCTCCTCTCCCTCTTCTGTTGTACAGCTCGAGTACGATGGGTCCAACCGAAGATTCTTCCTTAACGAAGGTCGTTTGTCGAGCTAAAGGGTTGACGACGCTCGGAGTAGGACGGTATTTTCTCGGAACTCTATTAACCAAGATTAGGGAGGCGAGTCGAGAAGACGTCTTCTTGTCGAAAAATAAAAAATAAAGCGAAGTTGAAATCGACGAAGAGGGTTGTTCGGTGCAGTAAACACACGTACACTCTCGCAGACACAATCAAGTGTTGTGGATTGCTGTCTCTCCTCGCAATCTTTCGAAACACAGGGAGGGATTTTCGGGGACACCAGTTCAACACACGGTGCGACAGCGAGCTTCGGATGCACCCTTGAGGCGACAACACAACACACAAAAAATATATTGTAGTTGAAGAGGATGACGACGATGGTCTTATTTCATACAAGGACCGACAGGGACACTGATGGTCTTGCAGATGTCTCTTGGCCCTTCAGAGTAGCAATGTGCACACGCTTGCAGAGTCAGCCTTTCTTCTTGTACACAGACTGGCGTGGTCAGAAGAACTCCTGGACCTTCTCTGAATGTTGGCAATGTCAGCGGTCGTCTTCAATCAACTCTTCTGAATTTTTTTTTCCTTCCACAAATCAGCAGCGGTGGTGGTCTTTCTTTCTTCCGGGGTTCTGGCGGTATGCGAGAAAAAAAAAAAAACTGGTGGACGTTTCCAGCGAAGCAAGGGTCGGAAATCGGCGATCCTCCTGAAAGCCTGAGCTCCTTTTCCAGAGGCGATGGATTAGCGACACAGAAAGAAGAAAAAAAAAAAAGGGAAGACAGTAATCCCACAATCGTTGAACCAAGAAGAGGACTGGTGGGGCGTACTTGGAGAACCGGGTGACACTCCGAAGATGGTTCCTTGGTCGACGACAGTGGAAACAAGCTGTCAAGCCGGATGTAGGGTAACGGTGTCACAAGGTCTCACTAACAAGCTCAGTATAACGCGTGCGCTAATTAATGGTAAAAAAATTACAGGCGATCACGTTGCTGGTTGATTGGCCCAGATAGCTGCTTAGCTTACCAAACGAAACCTTATTCTGGTCAAACCTAAACTAGAATACAGCCAACACGAATCAGGTGGAAAAATTTTTGAAGGGACCCTGTGTTTATTTTGTCTTTGCTTTGAATACACAAACTTACGTTGGTTTCAACGAATTTTAATATATAAAAGCTTCGTCAATGATTTGGTGACAAAAAAGGTATAAAACAAATACTAATTTCGAAAAAACGAAACGAACTTTTTCCCCCCCGAAAAGATGGAAAAAAAAATGGGGGGTACCGAATCAGAACCGAATCACCTAAAAGGGAACGCGACTACCAGGTTGGAACACATGAGGAACTTAGTCCAGCGCGTTTGTAGCGCCACGTCCGTGTTCCAAGTGAACAGCGGCGGCACTGGGTTCAATCGACCAACGCAACGTGAACCCACCGTGATTAGTTGAACACTTAGCTGCGCCTGATTAAAAATTCGAAAAGAAAAAAACAAACAGAGCCAATTATCTAAAAAATACCTTTTCTGAAAGAAACCTTTCCCGAAGAACCGCCCCCTACACTCGATGAAAAAAAAAAAAAAATGAACCACACAGCACTTCACACGCACACTTCGATGTGACGATTCGAGGAAGCAGCCGACGGACGATCACCGGTCGAGGTAAGGAGTAATTCAAACACCAGCGAACTATTATCACGATTACCTCCTTGCAAGCCGACACGTTTTCTTTTCAAAACACCGGTAGCCCTCCCACCGATATCGCACGCTCCACACAGCTGACAGGGACACAGCGTTTGCAGCAGCAGTACCACGTGACGGGCGATGCACCGAGAGTCGGCGTTGATCAAGATGCTTTCACTGGGGTGTTCGGGGCCACAGTTCCGTCGTTGACGAAAAAATCCGAGCGCGAGAGCGAAGGCGGTCCCCACCGTCCAACCAACCTCACACGCGCGCTGACGCGCGCGCGGCGCTCCAACACACACGGGCGATCACACTTCCTAAAATGAAACCAAGTACGGCAGTTGGTTCGAGCTCACAATTTCCAAAACGAAGGGCCCCGTCGATTTGCCGGAGTGAGGCGCGCGCGTTCAGTGGGGAGTTGCAATGCAGACGGTGGCGAGGGCTTGGCAAAGAAGAGCGAACGCGTGGAAGCCAGGATCGGCGGATCCGCGCCGACTACTGCTGCTGCGTTCGTGGTCGCCGATGTCGACGACGAGGAGCGAGCGGTGGCTCCCTGCCGGGCGTTTCTTTTTCGGCGGGGAGAGCAAGCTCGGGGCGCCCCTCTCCTAACAGGCGAGCTCGTCCCGCTCGGCGGCGGAGTTCGGTGCGAGGGGGCGGTGACTGCACTGCGCCGCCGCCGGCGCGGTTCTGTGCCGGGGGGAGGAGATTAGGCGCGGCGCGCCACAGAAGCATTTTGTCGTGATTGGTCGCGCGCGAATGACTGACGGGTCGCAGGAGGTAGGGGGGGGTGCGCTCGCTCGGATACCAGGGGGGGGTCTCCTTCTCGTAGCAGCCAAGATTGCAGGGGTAAAAGAAGGGAATGCGCTGGCGTACCGGGCAGCTGCTGGCGAGGAGAGCTTGCGGCGGAGTTTTTTCGCGCGAAGCTGCTGTAGTGTTTGCAAGAAGTCATGAAAAGCAGAGAGAAGGTGTGTGATGGCGGCGCGAAGGCGGCAGGACATTGCACGGAGAGCCTCCGCTCGCGCTGGAGTGGCGCTCCGAGCGCTCTCTCTGTGTGTGTTTCAGAATCGGCGCGAAAATAAGATGCGTCGGCTTCATCGAGCTCTTTACTTCTAAAGAAAATCGCGTCGGGTCAACTTCATGTTGGCTGTTGTATGTGAACGCGTTCATCGGCAACTCTTTTGTTGTGGTACAATGTGCATTCAAGAACAACAACTGTAAAAATTACGCCAGAATATACATAGTAAGCACAAAACACCCACAACACATCATTTTTTCCCATTTAACACTTCGCAAATATTCGAGATCTTTCAATTAAGTATACCACCTAGCAGGACCGTACCAAGGAATTTTGTTCGATGGGTGTTCGCGTGCAGAAAGCCTAATTTCGACAATCGATGACCGATGTGAATGCGTGTAAGTATTTTAGTATCGCCCGAAATTTTCCCTTTTGAAGCATGAAAAATATTTCGGGAAATGACAGAGCCCCCTCAACTCCCCCCCCCCCCCCTAGTAAAAGCCCCGTCACTTTGCTCTGGTGTTCACTCTAAACACTCCTCGGAAGTAGTCAAGTGAGCGAGATTACAGAGAGATAGGCTGAGTACGGGAGATATTCAGCTCTGCGCTATTCGTAAGCATGTTTTTTTTTTTAATTAGCATGTTCAAAAAGTGAGGTCATCCTGTTCAGTGATCTTGGTTTTAAGCAAACGAGACTATT
Organism: Rhipicephalus microplus; assembly: GCF_043290135.1. Taxonomy (NCBI): domain Eukaryota; kingdom Metazoa; phylum Arthropoda; class Arachnida; order Ixodida; family Ixodidae; genus Rhipicephalus; species Rhipicephalus microplus. The sequence continues at coordinate 124,171 of NW_027464704.1, forward strand.
GTGGCTCGTCAGAAAAAAAAAAGACGGGTAGGAGGAGAAAAAAACACTTAACACCGACAGATGACGTATTCCATGCAAAGGGCCTAACTAAGAATGTATAATTCCGACTATGTGACGGGACAACCACGTCTGTCCTCATTCTACGTCACCTGGTACAGTACCGCATTTTACACCAAGCTGTTTGCATTTTGAACCCGAGGTCTACGATGCTCGTCCCTCTCTCCCAAAGTACCCTTAGGCTCATTGTTCGCTTACAGAAATACGTGGCAGAATTGAGTCAAGAGACAGTCACCAATCTCGACCCCTCTCTCGTATTCCAAAAAAAAAAAAAAATAGCTAAAATATGCAAAACAACAGAAGTATAAAATGCAGACAAGGAAACACGTTTGGTTCAAAAGTGCGAACCAATTCTTCAGGAACATGGCAGACATCTGCTTTCCCTCAGTCTCTGAAGAGAGGAGAGCGTGCTTATAGATTAATGGAGTGAACGAAAAGCCTTTAACCTAATAAGCGGTTTTAGCGAGATTACGCAGCCTTGCACCCTTAGTCCTCTGCCACACCCCCTTTCTGCTCCTTTATTGCTGTTGTTTTGTTTTTTTTTTTTGTTTTTTGCTACTGCACGTCCGATATTCCATGGGCTGGGGGTCCTGACCCACCTACAGAACGCCAAGAAACTAGATGCATTCAAGCGAGAAAGCTGAATCTCGAGGAACGTCCTTTGCCAGAAATCCTACGTGGATGTGTGGAAGAAATAGAAAAAGACGAACGCCAGGTTAGGAGAGAGAGAGAGAGGAGTCAAGGCCACACAGCAGCTGGGCGGGGTGCGGCGCAGGGTTGGTTTTATTTTTATTTGAGCGGTAACAGTGCGCCGCGATTCGGCGCTTGCCGCTCTTTGTGTATAGTCATGTACGAGACAGACAGGACGAAACGTAGCATCGGTGCGTTGGTTGAAGGGAAGCACGGTGGAAAAATCGCACCGCTGAAGCAATACGCGCCGTGCAAAGTTCCCCTTATAAAACACGTACAATGGGCCAATTCAGAGTGGTCACGTGTCTTGGCTGAGAATAGGAGAGGAGAATGGAGAGGATGTGTACAGGGAGCACTTCAGGAGGGATAGGGTTTCGGAGGGTTGCCTGGTGGTCGCTGAGCAGGAAGCATGGCACAGAAACGAAGCCATGACAAGACGAAGACGACGACGCAAGTGCTAGGAAGGGGAACAAGAGAACCAGTCGAAGCGTTTGAAACAGCCCGGACAGCTGACGAGTGGGAGCTCGGTGACAGCAGCATTATCAAAGAAGAAAACGCAGCAGCTCTATTTTCCGTAGAATGACACGTTCGTTCATTCTTGCAGTTTCAGATATTTTTGCTTATATGCGCGCACAACTTGCAAGGACTAACAGGGCCTTTCTCTCTTATGCATTCGCCTAAGACGACTCTAAGCCGAACGCCGTCTTCTGGTTCCATCTTCTCACCTAGTTTTGCGCTGCCTTCGTGATCGCCACACCTTTAAGCAAGCGACAATGTGATGACGTAATCATGTGACGTCATGATGACGTCGCAAGGTTTGGCGATTCGTGGTGTCATTAAGACGTCATCTTGTGACGTCACCGTGTGACGATTTTTTAACATCACTCGCGTTGACCTCATGGAATGCTGACGTCCCCACGGTATGCCGACGGCCGAATTTCGCTTTTGATGAAGCGTGTAAGAAAGTTCGCCTTGCTGAAAATAGAGCTCGTCCCTTCGCACTCTGGTCCCGTGTTCGTTTATGCGCTATGTATTTTCTTTAGTGTAAAGAAACGTTGAAAGAAAAAAAAAACTGCATCGAGCTTTAGCCACAACACAGGCCAGGTCCGGACACTGCTTACAATCCTTGAAGCCGCGGCTTAGCAAATCGGTTCGCGTTCTACGTGTGAGCGTGTTGAAAGGCGGGCAGCACCTTGCAAAAAGGGGGACCGTCAGCTAAACAGAGTGTGAAAAGTATGGTTATAAGAAGGGAGATATGAGCTTGCGGAGACGGCCCATGCTGCGTGCCCGGGTTTCAAAAAAAAAAAAAAAAAGCCTTTATTCGTCTTCCAGGCGTTCTTGTCGCCGAGAGGGAGTTCCTTTTCTTCGGGACGTGCCGCGAGCCACGCATCTGTAGCGAGCCCCAAAACTACGCAAGAAAGCTAAACACTGAAATGAGCAGGTACAAAAGGGGGGGTGGGGGAAGGGGACAAACCGGAGGCGAGACTCCGCGTCAGGGGGCGCGTTTTTTCGGAAACCCTGAAAGAGAGAGAGAGAGAAAACGTTCCGCGCACGAAATCGAGGGAGAGGGAGGAATGCGCGCGCGTGAAAGAGATGAGATCAGAAGGGCCACAACAGCGGCTACAAGAGAGCTAGCTGCAGACACCCCGGGAGTCGCGGCCGACTATTTTTAGCAGCTTGGCACGAAACCTTCCTTCTCTCCCTCCCCAGTACGCCTCCCCCCTCTCCATACGTTTTCAAACCAAGGTGTCGGAACGGAACGACGGCGTTTCGGAACCCCACCGCCGCCTCGTCTACGTCGTCTTTTAGCCTCCTCCCCATTGCAGATCTAGCTCCTCACTAACTCCTGTCTCTGGTCTTGATGCCCCGCTGTGAGCCTCCTCCCCCTCGTCAACCCGACGCATACACAACAGAGCAAACTGGGGAGCCATTTTGCTTCCGTCAAGCATTATGAATCCATACAAAAAAAAAAAAAAGCAGCGAAAGGAAGGTCTAACCACTTTAGACGAGAACGAAACGTGGTGTAAAGAGAAAAAAAAATGTATATAAATAATAAAGCAGGCGATGTTACAAAGAGGGCTGCTTGACGGAAGCGGGACGAGTCTTTCTTCCGCTGCCAAGCGTGAGCGGTGGTGACGACAGAACGAGAAGAGACGCGCGATCGAGGCGACCTCTGGCAAAAGCGCTAACTCCTAATGCCCGAACGACTCCTAATGTACTTATGCCAGCTCGAAAGAGCCGTGAAACTTTTTTTTTTCTTTTTTTGTTAACCACGCCGGTCTTCAACCGAGAGGATTTGTGCTCACGGGCAAAGGCACTTGTTGGGACCTCTTATTCCGGCTGAGCTGCTCTCCATAGCATGTTATCCTGTCCAAGTGACTCGTTCACTTTGACGACGGTGCGATATATCGTTTATTTTTTTTCTTATATTTTTTTTCTGTGTTGTTACTCTCCGCAGAAGGCATAACAACGCTCGTGCTCGGTTTGATGCATACTTCGCCTCAGCAAAGCCCTACATTGCGGCGAAAACAACTAAAAGCGCTCGTGTCGGTTGGTTGTCGTAAGGTTACCCCAGAAACTGGAATTAGGTAGCTGTCTAAATATCTTAATGGAAGGTAGGCTGTGCAGGTAATAGAAAATAAGCGGTAGTTATCTTTTTTTTAATTTTTCTGGTGGGCTTCGACCCAGGAAGGTTTAAAAAAAAAATTACTGGAGTGTTTGTCACGTGTCTACGAAGAAGTCAAGGATCCGCCATCTTACTAGTGACAAGACGAAACACCCGTGGAGTAACGAAGAAAAGGGGGCGTTACTTGTTTCACACACCCTACTAGTTTAATATGGGTAAGTATGAGTTTAATATAAGTTTAGTATGGTTCGTCTCCTCCTTTTGCGTCCTGTTGGTTTGCGCTGCCAATATTTCAGTGTGAATCTGTCCCAACTACCCCTCTTTTTACCCTTCTGTAATAAGGACAATAATTTGGAATAGATAGCATGGGACGAGTACCTTCGCGTTGCAGTTTCACCCAGAAGCCTCAAAGCAGGAGCGTAGGCAGACTTTTTTTTCAGGCGGGGGGGGGGGGGCATTTCTTTGATTTCGAAAGGGGTACCACCTTGGATCGCTCTCTATGCCAAAGCGAATAAAATTGGGGGGAGGGGGGGGGCACGGTTTTTGTGTAACACCCCTGGCTGCGCCCCCGCCTCAAAGTCTAGGCCAGTGGTTCTCTGCTGCGGGTTCGCGGCTCACAGGTCCGAGAAGCTATTCGTGGGTGTCCACGAAACCCATGCTCGAAAAAAAAAAAAAGTCACAGCTTTGTCGTAACGGCGAAGCAATGAACACGATGCCAACAAATTGGAAGGTCACGCGCAGAATGGCAAGCAGATCGAAACGTGCCCCGCGTTTCTCACGCACAAAGGACGCACGAAACGTACTCACAGGTACAGATGATTAACGCGAATAAGCGTCTCAGTTGTTACTTCGCTGTGTCTGAAAAGCACGCCCTTTTCGCAAACGGAGGCTGTGCAACGATTGCAGTGACCTTTGTGCGCCCGGTAACCACAACAGAATCGTTCCGACGAAATTCAAAGGCTAGCCAAGACGTACGATTCTCCCCACTGCAAGATAAGGGCGCGTGATCGAGCCTGCACCACCTTATTCTCTACGCGGGCCAAAGCACGCGTGAGAGATGAGACCCGCCATGCGCTCAATGCGACATCTTGCTGATAACGCTGAAAACACGATAGCCCCCCCCCCCCCGTTATGCCCGCCAACAGCGGTAAGGGGTAGATTTGAATAGCTTGCCGTTTGAACGTTGCAGGAGGTACCTCTCGGTGGCTCAGTGGTTAACGCGTCGCTTGCACAACGCGGAGGTTCAAGGTTCGATTCCGCGCAGCGGAGTCTTTGTTCTTTCTTTCTTGCGTCTTCATATATATATATATATATATATATATATATATATATATATATATATATATATATATATATATATATATATATATATATATATATATATATATATATATATATATATATATATATCGTATCACTTGATCGTATCACTCTGCTACATAAGATTGTACACAGCCGCAGTTGCATTGAAGCACCGATTACTTTTTGTGATTCAGCACGACGAACCACGCGCCGATCTCACCCACTCAACATTGTTCCCTTCCAGCCATTTGTAAATTGCTTTAAGCATTCCTTTTTTCCAGCCGTTGTTGAGATTTGGAACAACCTAGATGGTTCCCTACGCGAAAAACCAATTGAACTGTTTTTGAAAGAACTGCCTAACCATATTTTGTAATATGTTTTAAATGCCTTGTAGGTTTCTTTGGTATTGCTTAATGTATGTTCGTTCCTTTTCCTAATGTACCCACTTCTGCTATGTCTCGTGTATCGAGACAGCAGTATCTGTAAATAAATAAATAAATAAATAAATAAATAAATAAATAAATAAATAAATAAATAAATAAATAAATAAATAAATAAATTTCGGGCAGTGGCGTAGCCAGGGTTGAGCACACAGAGCCCATGCCACCCCCCCCCCCCCGATTTTTTTTTGCCATGGTATAATGACCATTTCAAGGAGGTTCTCTTATTATGCTCTTTTAATATAAATAGGCTCTCTTAAAAACAAGAGCTCCTGTTAATTTAGCACCAGATTCTTCGTAGGCGTCTTGGATGTTTGCGCTGAAGTTTTGACATGAGCAACAATGCACCAGCTAGGCCCAAATGAAGGAATATCGGAGTTTTGCTTGAACTTTTGAAACCGCTGGCTTTGTAAGTGCAACCAATTGCCGTCACTGAGTACTGCATATATCCTTTACGAGACGCTTCAGTAGCCACAATGTTGCCAGCGAGCAATCTGTTACGCCCTAAAGTCCGACTGATGCGCCTATCAGCTTAAACGACAGAGAGAGAGAGAAGTGAACGTTTATTTTGAAACAGTGCCCCGAGCAATGCCCGGTGTCACCCTGAGGTGGGAGGGCTCCTTAGTCCAGGAACCCTCTGGCTTCTACTGCCCTCTTGGCCCTGGCGACGAGCTGTTGTTGCTCTTCCAGGTCCTCGAGGGCGAGCTTCGTCTCCCACGTTTCGGTTAGGTCTTCGGTCGTCCGTCCTGCTTCGTTGTCAGTCGAGTGTTGTTGCAGATTACGTCTGGCAATACACTGGCATGCAAGAAGCAAGTGCGCCAGGGTGTCCGGTACGTTGCAAAGCGGGCACATGGAGCTATATCTCTCTCGTTGGGTAGAGACGGTGCATTAGGGCCCCATGTGTGTATGTGCTGCTTTGCAGGCGTCTCAGTATTACGCTTTCCTCTTTTGTCAGTTTTGGGTGTGGTGGAGGGTATACTCGTCGCTCCAGCCTGTAATGCTGGAGTAACGACGAGTAGGTGTTTTGAACAACTTCCGTCTCTTCAACGACGGGTCGAATGTCCTGTGGGCAGGGGGCAGCCCGGCTGACGTGCTCGCGGGCATTGGCGTGGGCCGCTTCATTTCCCTGCAGACCCTCGTGTCCTGGCACCCATAATACACAAGTGTATGGGAGTGGAGTGCTTCGCCGTTTCAAAATATTGATGGCATTGGCTGAGATACGGCCCTTAGCAAAATTCCTGCAGGCGGCTTGTGAGTCGGTGAAAATCACCGCGGCGTCTGTACATGTTGTGTTTGCTAGAGCTATTGCCAATTATTCTGCGGCCTCTGAATTGAGTGCGTTGACCGTGGCTGACGCTAATTCTCGGCCTTGAGAATCGACGACGCTGACAGCGTACGCGTTTCTATGCGGATACTTGGCTGCGTCAGTGTAGCGGGCGTCCGGGTCTTGCTTGAACTTTCGTCGAATAGCGTTAGCTCTAGCCTGCTTAAACGACAACTTCTTCTTTTTAACATATATATAGGCACACGTAGTGATTTCCATTGTGCACCTAAATAGCAAAGCGTATACAAATGAAAGGCGATTAGCCCGCAAAGAGGCGAGCTGAGTGAGGGGGGAGAGGGTCGAGGAGGAGTGGCACATCGAGTCTTTGGCTGTTAGTTGGCTACATGGCCAGTATTGCACATTCAGAGTTAGCGGGCGTGCGACGTAGGCGCAAAAGGCGCGCTAGCTAGACACGGATAATGAGGCGTTGCGCAACACATTCGAAGGTACACGCAGGCACTTGGGTGTTGTGAAAGATGGCGGCAACACGGCGAGGCAGGCTGCAGGATTGCGCACGCTCCCGTCCTCCTTGAAGTTTCAAGGTTAAAATAAATTGATAAAATAAAAACGAAATAAGAATAGACGCTGGGAAAAAAAATTGGCATGGGTGTCTTTTGGAACGCTCGTTCAGCGTGATGTGCGCTTTCTATCTGCGAAGGCGCGAGAGATTGCGACATTCTGTCTTTTTCTGACTTTCTCAAGGCGCCGTTAAAAAGCCCTCAAATCTTGATGTTCTGCTTCCAAGCACTAATATCGACGTGTTTCATTCACTCTACGGAAACATCCGTGCGAAATCACGTCATGTCTCACAAGGTAATTCAATTGTCTTTTATGACGTTTTTCGGCCGACCTCAAAGGGAGCTCTTTCTTTTTCTGTGTAAATTCGACAAACTATACACACAGTCTCAAACTACGGACCACGTATTACATTTTAAAAGTCTACAATCATCGGGATATATGCATTAGATAAACTATAACCATTTCGGGGAAGTTGTTATGAGATGCAGAAATAGACTACCGACAAACATAAAAATATAATTCCAAAGATATTCCCTTAGCCCATTCTCGGAATTTTCCTCACAAGTACGTACGATTTGCATAAGTATTAAAGTAAATTTTGTCCCGCTAACCTTTGCAGTGACGCTCACTTTACTGATTTTTTGTTTTTTGTTCTGAATACTCCTATCTGCTCTATCCACACAGGGGATAATAAGCTGTCCATGCCGATTGATGATGTTAATGCACGAGAAACTGCACTGTTGCCCACTGAATTTTCGGCCAGTGTGGCCCACCGATGCAATTCTAATTGAGTTATTCCTTGACTATTTTGTTCATGAAAAATTTTCCACTCAATGAAATCTTCCAAAATACTCAGGCACTCGTTTCGAACACACGGCAACGTGAACAAAACTTTCGGGTTTCGTGATTGTGCACTGGAGGGCGCTAAAGTCAGTGCGAAGCTGCGACGCATGGCGCTTCAGCCTGCATGCATGGAACAATGAGTAGTTTAATGTGTATTAGTCGGCGCAGCGTAAGATTTGCATTGTCAGCGTATAGCGTAAGAAACAGCAAGGTCTTTACAACTATACGTATCTATGCATTTTATAGTAAAGAAACACACCACTTAATACCTACGTATTAATGTTGCGCCTCAGATATGCGCAATAGCTGCTTTTTGATCGACAATGTCCACAAATATGAACGCAGCCACCAGATCAAGATGGCAGGGCGTTGAGCAAGAGCTTAAAATTTCGCCAGGTGGCTGAATCGTGCGACAGATACGCAAACAGACAGACAAAAATTTCTGCGTTGAAGTACATATTTAATAGGGCCCCGCTTAATTAAAGCGCTGGCCATAGGCAAGAAACAAGGCAATTTTCATCTGGTGTCCCCAATATAGCCGGTATTCAACCATGGAACTGATTAAGAGTGTATCCTATAGGAAAGAGTGTCATCTTTAAGAATAAATATATTCAGGCTTAGTGAGATTTAGATGCAGACCTTCTGCGTTGTAAGAAGGTGTTCTACCGCACGAAGCTATACCAGTGCTTGTAAGTGCTTCTTAAAAGAAAGCTATAAAGATTGTCGTGTGTTCGTTCAGTCTCCTCAACGCATGCAATATTGCGTGCACATGCGCAAATGGGTTGTGGGGTCAGCAAGGTCCAATCTCCCTTGTGTTCAGACTGGGGGAGGGGGGGGGGGTACACCCTTTGCAAGTGTCTCCCTTTGAGATTTAGTTTTAGAACATAAGTTATAGTTGACAGTCAAGTTTAGCACATTCAACTTTGTTTAAAGGCAGATTATTTTTAGTGCGTACGTGTGTTCAATACCACAGCTTTGTGACGCTACATGTAAATCTCAAAAGCCGCTCGAGCTTTTTAAGGAAGATTGAATACAACAATGCAATTACTCGAGCTCGGACCACATGCTAGTTTTCAAAATTTTATTTCAATGCATGAGCGAATTCTCGTGTAAATAAAAAAAATACAACCCACATGTTAAAAACAAGACTGTCGCCACCATCTGATTTGTGTGCCTCACCGTCGCAATTTTTTTCCGGATTTATGCCATCGATTGCGAGGCGAAATCGCACCGGGTGTCAAAACGAGCGAATCGCTCAACGAATGTCTGGTTGAGAGCTTCCCACCCATTACAAAGTACGCAGCTGCACCAGCGCGCGTGGAATCTTATAGCGACAAGTAGTGGGTATACTTTGCCGATTTTCAAGAGGACGAACTGTTTGGTCGCTGCGTAATGTGTACTTACAGTATACATTTTAGGACGCTTCGAAATGGCCCTCTGTTACGCGCGCTATAACGTCGCTTTCTTTGCAGCTTGGTTGAACGAGATTCTCCCGGGATGCTATTCTGGACATTGTCGAATTCCGTCATGTTGTCGGATTACACCATTGATCAATGTTAATAGGCCAAGTGAGCTGCTGCGACCTCTCTGAATGGCTTAAAATGCAGCCATTACGAAATTTGACAATATGGCGGAATCAGACAATGTCCAGAACAGCACCCCCGAAGCCCGATCACACAGTCATATTCTACTCTTGAAGGCAACGCTCATACGTCCTCCAGTGCATTTCCGATGGAGGCGGAAATGTTGTAGGCCCGTGTGCTCAGATTTGGGTGCACGTTAAAGAACCCCAGGTGGTCTAAATTTCCGGAGCCCTCCACTACGGCGTCTCTCATAATCATATAGTGGTTTTGGGACGTTAAACCCCACATATCAATCAATCAATCATACGTCCTCCAGTATATTTAGGGGTGTGGGGATTCAATTATAATCATATATTTTGTGCCCAACACTGAAAAATATCAGGGAAAATTTGACCCCCCACCCCTCCTCTTACTGGCAACACGATTGCCGTGAACAAAAGAACTCGAGCGTGTAGTATACAGCAGGTCGCAGGAGCTGCGTCTAAGGCCTACGCCTATTAGCTGGCGGTTCGGGACCAGCCATAGTATGCTTTCGCCTTTAAAATTAGCATTCCCGAAGAGGCAAGGAAGCCCATTTCGGTTGCGAATGAGCACGGAATGACATGCAACGCACGCAGCTCGCCAAGTGGCCGACGACTAGGGATAATAGAGAAGGAGAGGGAGAAAGGAAAACCGAGGTCACGTGATTCCCCCTTCTTTCCCACTACATTATTTTTTTACCACTATTTTTTTTGTTCCTCGATACTACTACGGCGTCCCCTCGATATCCCCCACCAGCCATCTCTCTCTCTCATCCCTCAAATCGATTTTCCTCGCCTCCCCCTGTCATTGGCGGTGACGTCACAGAGGCGTAACCGGGATCGCAGCCAACGGGGGCCAGATGGAGCGGAACAACTGCGAAGGTAACGACTACAGAGGCGATAGCGTGCCACGATGCAACGACCGCTGCGGCACAGTCACCGGGAAACTGCTAGGCGAGACCAGAGCGTGTCCAACCCCGCGTCAACACTGATAGAGAGATGCGGAGTCACGGGAAGAGAACAGAAGCGACTTTTGCTGCCCAATAGAGAGTCTCCGAACTGAACTTGGAATACCAACGTTCATTCATTTCGATGCCTGCGCGAATGGTGAAGTTTATGACTTTGAAGTTGGAATGTCGATAGGCTGAAGTGGGCCTGGTGGTGCCAATGAAGGATGCTTGCAGCGCTGGCAAGACTCACCCAGCACCTCCACCAAAACGTCACGGGGTGAGGGTAGGCAGAGGGTAGAAATATATTTACCGATTGTAGACGGAGTACACAGTGTCCTTGAACCAAGATGGCGGAGTGGCAACCCCCCCCCCCCCCCGAGCTTTTTGTTCAATCGCCATTTTCATCGCCTTTATGGTGCCTTTGTTGATGTTAATGATGACTTGTATCAACAGAATACGAATCGAATACTACTCAATTAGTTTGTAAATAGCAAGGCGACCATTTTCAAGACAGGTCTTGAATTCTACAACGCCTTATTTCGAATAAATATTGGCACACTGTAACAAAGTAACGTAAATGTTACATGTCATAGACAAAAGTATACCACGATTACATAAACCGAGGGAAGCCAGCATGCAGTAGCGACTAGGTCCTTTGAGGTATACGTTCTAACTGTAGGATCAATAAGGCAATTACTTCTTAAATCGATGTGGTACATTTTCACCAGCTTTTCAAGAACTTTGAGACATGAGCATTAAATACTGTATCATAAATGAACAACACAAATATCATTGATATATGAGATTGAAGACACATTCGCTTCGATGACGCAAGAGTAAAAAAGCGACAGTTGTGTCATCCGGTGATGAGCAAAATTTCCACAGTCCAATAAAAGTTTGAACTGCATGCATATTGACAGTCCACTAATTAAAAAAAATATATCCTTCACTCTCCCAACTACCGTTCCCTGGGGGCTTTTTTTTGGTGCTGGTAATTAAAAAATTATTCAAAAGTACTGAGTAATTTCGATATGCAACAATATTCGATTCGTGTTCCGAAAATGCTACTCGATTCGTTATTCGAATTTTTCGAATGTTCTCGGATCTCTTCTACTTTCACGACCCCTTGCTCTCACTTTTTCCTTCCCAGTGCGTCTCTTTCACTAACCGTTCTCGATGCGTTCAGTCGAACAGCTGAGCGGCTTCAAGAATTCTGTTGCCTATATACCATTGAACCCCAGACTGCTACAAGATGTCCCAGAAAATTGAACCCCAGACTGCTACAAGGTGTCCCAGAAAAGCATGCGAACGGCGAACGCCCTCATTCTTGCTCGCCAGCTCGTGTAACAGTGACCACCGGCTCCAATTGACAGGCTGGCAAGCCAAGAAAAAAAAAACATAAAGATCAGTTGTTAAAAGTCAAATACCACAGTTCAGTGTGCAGTACGGTCCACTGTTAAAGGGAACATTGAGCACCGTTCATATTGCCGGCTCTCTAACAGCAAATGGTTCCGAAAACAATGCTCATGCATGGCCACACTCTGTCAAAAGAAATCAGAACTGTCAAACACCGGTAATCTTATGCAGGTTTAAGCCACTATACACTTTTGCGAAAGAGTGAAATCCAAAGATGTCGTGCACACAAGTGTTCTCTTTTAACAGAGGACCCGTCTGTGCAAGAACTGCAAAAACTCCCAGGGTCCGCTATGCACTCTCCGAAGACGACAGTAAGGTGAAAGCCATCTGCCTTTACTTCTCAGTCGACGAATCGTTCTTGTCCCGCCATCATGCCCAGCTTTCTGACGGGCGGCTCAGTTATCTGACGGGCGACTAAAATCAAGGCAGTATTTATATTTAGCGTTTCACTGCTGTTGATACTTCATTATGGTGCATCTAGGACGCGTGAGCCACCGCCAAATTAAAGGGTACAGCCGCATTCATCTATTCATCCAGCAATTCATCCGTAAGCAGTCTCTCAACCATGGGCACGTTTCGCTTTGCCGTAACCTGCCCTGCGGAGCAGCCTTCTTCAAAGAAAGTCGCCTTCTTTGCATCGCACAACGTCAATGCGTTTGTTCGTGGAAAAAAAAAAAATGTCCCCTTCACCACACAACAAGCATTGCGGCACAACCGTCTTCAGGAAACGTCGCCTTCGTTGCATTGCACGGCGTCATTGTTGATCGACGTAGCGCGTTTAGAAACATAGGACAAGGGAAGGGACGAAAGGGAGCGCTTACTTCCAACAAAATCTTTATTTCGAGGAGCGTACATATATATGCTCACGAAATTCGAAGACAACAGATAAACAGATGAAAAACCCTCTATTGCCATGCGCTAAAAACTTATGATCTCAAAAACGACAATTCTTTTTCACAAAGACCGAGAGAAGGAGTGCTGACGCAGTTCAGCGCTAATCTAATAATAATAATAAAGATTTTGTTGGAAGTAAGCGCTCCCTTCTGTCCCTTCCCTTGTCCTATGTTTCTAAACGCGCTACGTCGATCAACTATGTCTTACCAACATGCCCAACTTTATACTCTAGTCAACGGCGTCATTGCTTGAACTCGGGTGAACGTGTTGACTAAAGCGACAAAAAATGGAAAACGAATCCCGACATATCCGCGAAGCGAATGAAGATGAGCGGGCGAAGCAGTGGTGTCTTTCGGCGTTACTGCAAATCACCTGTGACATTGAACACTCACCCATGTAATTTAGTGCCAAGCGGTGTATACGATGCTTATTGGTCATTACTGCACGGTGTGTTGTGTTGAGTTGCGAATTTCGTTTTGCCTTCGTTATTACAGCTTTGTGGTATCGTATTTAGCTTGACGTTGGCAAAGACAAGGTCTGGGCACGTTCGCTTGGTGGTTTATGGTTGTTTTCAGTCATAGGAAACGCATCGTAGAGCATGTCGAGACGTCATATGCAGCACAAGCTAGTCGCTGACCGTGATCACCATCATCATCATATTCATCGTCGTCAGAGTATACATATATAGTCGTCACAGTCAAGACGTATAGTGTTTACCTTGCATGTCCCGTGCCGTGAGGGCAGAAAGGGAATATGAGTTACAAGAAAAATCGGGCGACGCAAACCACCTGGGAAGAATAAGCGAAAGGAAAGAGCGCCAGCGATACATATCCACCATGCCACACGTGCGCAATAACACACCATACGTCACATCACATAATCGGACACTCAGTGCAAATGCTATTTCAGAAACCTACAAAAAATTGAATTCAGCAGAACGCAGTGTTACCGACGTATCACTAATACAGATGTCTTTTTTCCTCCTGGTGAGGTATATGCTTCTAGCATATCTCGCTCAATCACCTCCTTGCTTCTTAGTTTGGAACACGCTTGTTCTTAATCGTCATCGGCATCATCCTCATCGTCAGCGGTGGCTACGGCGCACGCCATGAACGCCGGCTAATGGACAAGCTTCGACCCCTAAAACAAACTGTAATTCAGTTTGGACTGTTAAAGTATTTCTTTAAAACGATAGTTTCGACAAGTTCGCATAGCCTGGTTGGTCGTCCTCGTAATCGATACGTCTGGTAACACAAGGTTTGTTAAATACAAAACATTTCTTTGCGTGCTGCAGGAGGCACATTTAGCACATTGGGGATTCGACCTTACTTCAGTGCGTTCCCAGGCGCTGAAGATCCCCTCCCCTAGCAACGCCACGGAATCTTAAAATATTGATTCCCGATGTTGCTTCAACCCTTTCATATTTCGATAGCCATTGAATATTCCCAGGTGGTCAAAAAATTACTCGGAAACTGCTCACCAGAGTCACCACTGCGTGCTATGTGATCATGAAGTGATTTTGTCATGTAAGGCTACATATTTTAATGCAAAATGACATATGCACAGTATTGCACAGTCACTTGCCCGTCTTCGATGTTCCAATTTTTGCGCAGTTTGTTCGTGCGCTGTGAGGAATATCGTTGCCAATAGGACACTCCAATTCCAAGGAACTGGGGCAGCGCCAGCGGGGGAGAAGGGGAAAATCCTCCCCACCCCCTTTACACACACACACACACACACACACACACACACACACACACACACACACACACACACACACACACACACACACACACACACACACACACAAGCAGACTCCCCCCCCCTCCCCTCCCTCAGCAAAAAAAAAAAAAAACTCTAGCGCCACCCTTGCCTTACGAATTTTGCCTCAGTTGAACATAATTCCAAGTGATCATTGTTTTTGAATAGCGGATGTAACGAAGAACAGCAGTCTCAAGTTCGACAATAGTGATTCCGACAAAAATTACGTTTCAAATCGTGGCAATACTATGGCGAAATACACGTCCTTTGTTAACATTGCTTGCAAAATAAAAATAAAGTGGGAAGCATGGACGCACTGGGAAAAGTTTCACTTTGCATCGTTTTTACCGCGTTGTTCCCCAGTAAATAACAACGCTTCGTCGCTCTCAAGAGGTATGTGCTGCCATCTTCCGAGCATGCATGTAAGCAATCTACAAAGCGGATAGCCTCTGAGATTTCTAATGGATATTGATTCGCCTCAACCATGTCTACGACACAATATCTGATAAAATGAAATAATTATTCGTGGTCACTGCTCCGCTCTGTGCGTAAAGTAAAGCAAATACGTGAGCACAGTTCGCTTTGATCCTCTGCAATTCTTTCCCCTAAGTCCTCTTCTCTTAATTTCGAAGGTTACGCTTCTGAATTGTTCAAGCGAAATTCACGCTTTCATGACGTTGCCATGACCTCCGTGACTGGCAACCAAAGCTGGCAACCAAAGTCAGCACAAAAACAAAACAGAAAGATGAGGACTTATATGCACTTTGACAGAGTTAGTTATTTCAGAAAAAACGTATCTTAAAACGGATTGTTAATCTTTTTTTCAACCGTATTTCACTTCGTCACATTATAAAAGAAGCCGTGGGATTACATCTTGGAGGTCATGGTTACTTCTTCGTCCATGGTTGTATGAATGTACGAGTTGAAGCACCGTACTGCCTGTAATGATCAAATAAACGCCTTGCTCTGGTTCACAAAAACAGAAATAAATGTGCTTTTGTTGTAACTAGAAAAGCTACACAGCAGTGCTACAGCCAGACATTGCCGAGTGTAGAGAAAAGCCACTGCAAGAAAAAAAAAAAAAAAAAGGCGCGCGCGCCAGTTTTATGTAAACAAACGCGCATGCCGGCGTTCCCGTGACGGCAGCGCGGTTCTGTTTTCAGCAGCAGTAAATGGTAGTGTATAGGTGTTCTGTGGCAGTACCGAGCTAAAACCGCGACCTTGTCGGTCGTCAATGAGCAGGCGTCATAACAACGGTAAGCTCTGTTTCAGCTGTCGATGGAAATATTTCTCCCCAGCCCGCATACGTACTACTTGCAGACGACAAGCCTTTTGCAGACGTTAGTTTTACTGTCGCAAGCAAGTTCATGGCTGGGCTAAACAAAACTATCTCAGCAAACTCCGAAAATCAAACATAATTTGCGTTGGACAAAACGACTGTTTAGGCTAGTATGTTAAATACATCGAAATCTATCACAGCGCTAGCAGACATGGACGAGAAAGACTAGCCGTCGTCCTGTAGTGTCTTTTCTCGTCTGTGACTGCTCGCGCTATGACACATTTTGATTGTCTACATGCCCGAATGGAAGTGGCGAGAACATACTTGATACTGAGTGCAGCTACGTGTCGCTAATCCACGCCGTCGCTGTTCCGGTAGCTTTGTCATCCTGTATTCGTTGAGGCGCACCTTCGGCATCTCGAAGAGGCTGCAATCATCGTTGTTCGGCACCAACGCCTTTGCATCACTTCGTGTGCAATCGCTAAGGCAATCAACGTCCTTAAAGTGTACTGTACCATTGCGCTGGCATCTTTCGCAGACTTACTGCGCCAGAGAGCACCTACCTCTCGCTGCGCGCGACTGATTAATAATACAAAAATGCCCAGAATGCATTGCACCGCCACCTGTCGCGTAAATCACTGTCTTCGTAAATTGCTTTTGTCGCACTAGCGTTTTTGGCTAGCTTCTCACATAGAAACTATGAAAGTATGCAAACTGAAATTAAATAACTTGAATTGACACATCAAGCATTTGTTACTACCATGGTTTGGGCAGTACCAGTGGTACCACACGTATACCATTGGTGATCCTTGGAAACTAGTGTTATTTGAAGTGGGCGAGAATATTTAAACATAATTATTTTATGGCTGTTATTTTGGCCAATACTGAATTCACCAGGGGAATAACTTTTCTTAGTGCATCAATTTTATGAGTAACTTAGCTTCACCGTGACATGCGGCTAGAAATTCGCACAGATCTTCTGCAGGAAATTGTATTACTCAGCAGATGGACCAATTTGTAATATAAGTTGCTTGTCATGGGTGCCATTTCTGTCATCATAAGGCTTACTGCAAGTAAAAGGCATTTCATACCACGAAATATATTACATATTGGGCTACAACATGGCCACTGCTTAAATTACTATCCAAGCAGATGTGCAGACAGTAAGGAGTATGGAGCACATTGTAATACTCTGTGATGCCTGTGCTTGAGAGCCATGCTTTATGCACTAGTAAGGTTTCAGGCAGGAGTGGCAACAAGATGGCTCGTGAGTTTGCGGAGGCACATTTCATCAGATGGAAATGTCCAAAGCATGCCAACAACACTTCCATATTCTTATATTCCAGAGGAATATAGCCATCACAAGCCAATTATAAGTTTTCACACGTGATGATGCCACAACATGAACCTCATGCTTTTATTGTGTCTGACAGGCACCATCTCTGTTCAGCTTCTTGAAACATTACACAAGTTAGCAGTACGTGGTTGTTTGTGTGTTGTACATGTGTGCGTGTTAGTTTTCCTTGAGCCTATTTTGCACTCACAATTAAGCCATGCTTAGCAATGCTGCACCCAAGTAAGCCTGAGAATATGTCGTTTAGGATGCCATCATTCATACAAGCATTCCAGCAAACTGGTGCAAGCTTCCGACTCTCCCTTTCGAGGGGGCCCGGATTGTGACACATGAGGCAGAGGGATTAACTGATAAAACACATTTATTTAGCAACCCAACATTAATATGTCACTGCACGTCACTTTCTCAAAACATACTGGAAGCACATGAAGAGAAAAAACATGGTGAGGCAAGCGACACTGTGCCCTGTTTGCCAAAAGAATAGCACACGTACCCTTCACACCGTCTAGGCAATTCAAGACAATGCTACATTTGTCACATGGCCCGCACATCGACATTTGCACTGCACCACGGCTAAATCGTCTGGATGAATTTTGAACAATAATAGCGGTAACAAAAATCCAGTGCAATGACTACTTACATGCCTTTGCTCAGTTGTGCTGCTTCTCATCTATGTTTTTAACAATATATATAACAGTTTTCACACTTCATGAATATATTACAAACTCGCACTCACACATCTTCCAAGGAATGGTCAACAAACATAATGCTTATAGCTTTTTTACTGTACACGCTTAAACAACTGCCGGGGAAGAAAGATACATTGGGGGCATAGAGATTCTATGGATGTGTACGTCAGTATGAGCATCTTGTCTGTGCAAGTTAGAAGAAATAACTCTCATTATTTTGCAAAAATAACCATGCTTACAGGAGGTATGCAGTAGAACACAGACACGCACGGCTCAGTCTCGTAATATTTTATGCCTGGGACAAGCTATCACAAGGGTTTTCATTGATGGACTAGTTAACACAGCAGCGAGCGAACATCTTTTTTCAACCTCGTCGAAGAAAAGACCCATACCGCACGACCGCTTTTCCTCCTAAAGCAGTGTGCGGGAAAGGAACTGGCCACCCGAAATGGTTCGGGTGCAATCACCGTCGTGAGAGGCGTCTCCACGAGAACACACCGTCGAATGGAAACTCGTGGAGCATAAAAAGTACACGCGCCATTCTGTGACTAGTTGTCTGTCTAAGAAACAACTGTTTGTTCTCGATGATTAAGGCAAGGTGGGGCCATGGCTAGCTTCTACGATTAGTTTTTCACGGATTCGCGTTCTTTGTTACTGAGATTGGTGATATACAATCACATTGGTCTGGAAAACAGCAAGAGAACGAAGAAGAAAAGAACGGGAGAAGCAGTCGTTCACGTCATAAGAATCAACTCGTAAGAGAAATGATCAAAGCGTATCACATTTCTAAAGAAAACGATCTGTGCAATGGCCCCCCTTCAGTCTCGTCACAGACAGGGCCGACTTATCTTTGAGCATCGTTTGGTGGCTAAGTTCTTTTTTTCACGCACATGGTGTTGACATACACATGCCAGATTCGAGCACATGTTTTGCTTTACCCTTGTTTATGTTCAACAGTTTGATGTGCACGAGTCATTTCCTTTTTGTATAAAAACTATGCATTCTTTCTAAGAGAATTCTTGGTTGTAAGCCAGCGCCTGTCCCGTTCTTTCTTCCCTCTTCGTTCCTGTGTTGCTGCACTGTTTTCAGAAGGAATATTAACTAGTATAAATTTCTGTTCACTTAAACTGTACAATCATATGCACACATGCCTGCGGCAGCACCCTACGTGCAGTGCAGGTTACGGGTGCATCTCTGCAAATGGGCAGTTGCCCGACTTAACGTATCGTCCAGAGCCTAGCCTAAAGGCAATCATGATGACCTTCGCCGTGGTAGAAAAATATTTTACGTTTCTCTAGTGCAACTAGCTCTCCAGTCTTGGCTTACAGTCTCCAGCTTTCACGTCACCACCTCGATCTCACTGATTTGTCTTTTTCTTTCTGTGCCTACCCTGCCCAAAAGGTTCCCCATGTACACTTCCACAGTTCCAAAAGTTGTCCGTACAATTCGTACAGATACAACAACCTTCCATTGACTTCGCACGAGTGACATGGAAGTGTGTACGGAGATTGTGAATATGCACTTATAGATTATTTTCTTTTTTGTGCAGGGATGTCAGTGCAGCCGTATGTATGAAAGGATTCTTCTTAGATGATGCAAGTGTCAATGGCAATTTGATAATGATTTCCTAAAAGGCAGCTTTCACTCCTCAGTTGGCACACAAGAGGTGTACTAGAGTCCTTCGTCATGAACTCTGTCGGCAAGTCACGTAAGAGCACCTCTTGATTCGACGAATACATAAATAAGTGCAACCACGCTCAAGCTTGTCGATATCACACTTTTCTTCTCACCCTCCTTTCTCGAGCCCTTCGAAAGAAAAAATCACCACTCTAACTTCACATATCAGCACTGCATTCGCAAAACTACATTCCTTCCCTCAAGGGAAAAACATTCGTAAACTTCATCTTTCAATGCAGTTACCACGATTGCCACTTCCCAAGTGTTTCCTTAATGCAAGCATATCTTTTGCGCAACATGACAACTAGCATTTAGTAGTGAACTTTTTCTCTAGCGCTGTTGGATTAGCATTCAAAACGTTGCATCATAAGAACATCCGAGAGTTCAAAACTGTCCCTAAAAAGACGACTAACCTTCCACCAAGCTGGACAAATGTGCAAGCACAGAGTTTTTTTACTCTTCAAAAGTGTCAGTTATAATGCATATCATTTGCACGCTTTCGCGTGCGGCAACATACCCGCTCTGAACTCGTTAAAGAGTATTGTCCCCCCCCTTTTTTTTGTCCCCGAGAGTATAAAATTCGTCACAACATTACTCTCTACTTTGTAATGTCAAGAGCCCTGAAAACAGCTTAAAACTGTATCCAGTGGTGCCCACTATATGTGTTACATTGGTCTCGACTTTCCCCATTTCTAGAAGACTCCCCCCCCCTCCTATTTTTGGTTAGCAATATAACAGTGGAAACTCCCAGGCGAGGCAGTGGTCAACTAATCGCCCAGAAGTCACGAGCGGTGCGTAACGTGCAGAAAGGTTAGTGACCGACAATATCCAGCCACAACTTATTTCTGAGAATGTCAACTTCGGCTAAGGCAATGACTGCCTGCCGATTCGCCACCAGTGCAGCAGGTTGGCACGCAGGGATGAAAAAAGGCCACTCCGTGGTAACTTGTGAGGTGAATGTAAATATTCCAAGGCCTTATCTTTGTATTAGAAAATACCTTCTCAGCTTTGTAACCAGGCAACGATGCGCCGCACGCACAAATTCAACAGGAAAGCGAAACGAGAACGAGTGGAGGAGTTGGCAGAAGTGCGCAGTCCTTCTCAATGTTTGCAACAGCGCAGGAAACAACACCCAAGTGTGGCATCACTAAAACAATATGTTTCTGCCACACTGTATTTAATGAGACAGCTAATAAATTGTTCCAGAGAATAAGCATCACGAAAGGTATCCAGGGACAGCTTTGGCCAATGTAAAGCTCTAGTACACCTACGTAAAACGATTACATAAAAACAACTACTTCAATTCATAAAGAAGGCTGCTAAGTCAGTGTAAAAAAATTTTTAAAGGCAATACATTGTCACAAGGTGTAAAGAAAGAAGTAAATAAATGGTTCACAAGTAATCGTTCGACATCTTTTAACATAAACTAAACACTGGCTATTGCGTCTATTAAAAACGCGACAAGGTGAGGTCAACTCGGAAGCTCCTTCATCTCTCAGATTAAGACAAACATATGTTTGTGTTTTTTTTACACACACGGTGGCAAGATTCGCAGCTCAACAATCACAACTCGCTCATGAACTGTACAGGAATGGTGGCCATGCTAAACATGTGGCTAACAGTCGAAATATGGCAAGCAGTGAAAATGTTGTTGCTTGTCGGCACTCTTAATGAAATGTAAACCATGCAAGATGCGGGGTGATTTAGCAGAAACTGGCAGATAACAGTCGCAACCAATGGTAAGCCACAATCTTGACGAAAAACACGGGGAAAGAAACCTGCCATAATGATAAATAGATATACACGAGATTGGCTGCAATGAAAAGCTCTCTATCACATGTGTCTAAGCTTTACAGTGGATGGCAATCAGCATATCGCCTTTCCTTAATTAACAGCGTCTCGTAAGTACCCAAATGTCCTTCACTCGCACGAAACTCCGTGCCGGTGTTCTTTTCTTCTTCTACAAGCAGCGTTAGCTGAAAGCCTAATGAAATCAGTTCTGCGTAGTTGTCTTTCACACTGTCTCTGCACTCGGATCGCTCAGAAATACATGGTTCCAGGCATGAACTTGATGACAAAGGCTCGCTCGGTATCTTCACTGACGCCACTAACGATGAGGCATCACAAGTCTACCTGAGTCCATCCAGTGTTCAACACAATCTGCTATTCGACAATGACCGTTCCAGTGACACCATGTGAGAATCATTTGCAACTTCTGCAGTCCATTCATTCCGGTGATTCCTCATTCCTTCTCTTGCAGCGTGCCCGCAGTTTTTTTTATGCATTCTAGCAACCACCAGATATGTGCTACTGCCATTTCACACATACAGACAAACAAAAAACCCCATCATTGAAAGCACTTTGAAAGATGTGTTCAACAACAATGTTCCCTTCTTTGAAGAGAACACATTCAATGTCTTGCTATAAATAGTCTTCTCTGTGTTCCCCTTTGATTAAAAGGTGACTGTGATGAGCTGAATTTACACTGAGGAGATGAACATTGTCACAGGCTACACCCTTTTGCCAACGGAGGTGCGTGCGTGCGAACAATGCTAACGATGCAGCTATGTTCCTAGGCTTGTGCTACCGCTGCTTCTTGCCCGGAGACAACTTCAGTGGAGACCGCGTCTTCAACTTCTTGGTATTTGGTTCGCTCTTGTCTGACCCATCATCTGATAGAATGGCTTGAGCCACCTTACTCTCGTCTGGCGTGGGCCGCTTTCGCCGAGATCGCGTGACTGGTCCTTCTAGATCGAGTGACATTGATTGTTCGATGCTCCCCATGCTCATGGTTCGGCTGTTGTCAGACACTTCGGCCGTCTCCGGTATTGTCGGCAGCAAGAAGGTAGTGGATTTCGCTTCCTTGCCACCTTGAGATTTTTCTGGCACATCCTCGGTCACCACAATGGCTGGCAACATCGGAGTTTCCGGTCTGCCGGACCTCGCCTGCGGCATGACCAAGCCTGTGATGGCAAGGTCTCCAGTTATTGTATCGATTTCGTCTGTGGTGCTGGACCCCCTGGGACATTCCGCCATGTCAGGAAGTGTGGAGAGGTACGCTGCAACCTTGGTCTCCGGGTACGTGAAAACGCTGTCCACACTTCGGGTTGAGTCGTCGCGCGCAGGCACAAAGCCCATCGAACGTGTTGACGCCGCCGTCGCCGAATTGAGCGATGCGGCGGAATGAGCAGACGATGTGGATGTTAGAGAGCTTCCACTGCTTGTCGAAACAGATGAATCACTTCGCAAATCCGCGGAGTTACGCTTCAACCTTCGGCGCTGGGCGAGGGGCGCAGCAGAGACGTCAAGCAAGCGGAAGCCAGTGCGAGTGGCAAGTTGGTGGAACGCCCCGAAGGCGGCACGCACGCCTGACTCTGCTGCGCGAGGGGAGGACGACGAGCTGAGGACATCTGGCGTCATCAGCGGGGCGGACCAGAGGCTGCCCCGAGTGTGCACCCACGGATGCGCACGGAGCTCATTCATGGTCAGGCGTTGCGTAATCTCGACGGTGAGGAGGCCACGTATGACGTCCTTGGCCTGGTCTGATACGGGTTCCCACTGGGGTCCGCTGAAGCTGAAATCACCTTCGCGGATCCGTTGCATCAGTGCGGCCGCACTGGCATTGCGGCTCGGTGTCTGGAAAGGAGCCCGTCCGGATAGCATGGTGTACTGCGCATGAGGAAAAAAAAAGGGGTCAGGGTCAATTACTCTCTCGATTGATGTGACAAGAAAAGATTGGAGGAAAAAAACACTGGCAGATTGACAGGCTGGCCCACACAAATTATTTGAACTGGTATTACAGTATTACAATTTGTTCTGCCAAAAATTATAAATTTCTAAAATTTAATGGCTTCACTGCAGTTCAGAGCAGCTGTGCCATGAAATAACCTGTTCTGGAAGGACCTGCACTACCGCAAAGGTACACTTCAAAGTCAAGTGTCATGGTACCTGCAACAGTATGGTGAGTTGGGCTAGGTGGTTAACGTTTATTTCAATTTTTATTTTGAGGTGCACTGATGTAAACTCAAGATGTTCGCCCCAATGAAAATAGGTGCGCTGGATAGAATTGTCTTTTGAAGAACATCAAAAGGAACACATTGGGACAAAGCTTACTTGCATTTTCAACACTTTACAAATCTCGTTCTCCTCAGAAAGAGCACTTTGAATGCCACGCAATTACCTAAAGCAACTGCAAAAACTGAACAATGTAGCTAGCGTGGCCTATGACACCAATTCCTGAAAAAAAAAAAAAAAACCTAAAAGACCCCGTCAAAACATGGACAGTTCCTTTCAATAAGGCCAACGAAGGCACCGGAGAAAATCATGCTCAGTAGTCTGATTCACTGTCCATTAACATCATTTTATTCACATTTAGTTCACCTTGAACCAATTGAGCATTTATGTCACTGTCAATTAATAGTTCATACAGCTTTACTTCACTTTATTTAACATGTCTTTCAAGTTTCACTAACCTTCCTTCACATTTGATTCACTTTATCAGTTGTCAGTCAACTGCTGCTTTAATTCGCCTGCCTTTTCATTTCATTCACCTTTAGTTCTTACCCAGGTAATGTGGGTATGTGACTCACGACTTTTCATATTGTTACGTTCATATTGTTCATATTGTTTCAAGTGTTTCATACATGACTTTTCCTGTTTTCAATGTTGCAGGCCATATTTTTTTACTGGTGAGCCATATGATGCTTTAGCCTTAAAAAAAAAGAAAAGAAACTGGGTCAGTTGAAGAGGCCCTGCGACACTTTTTGAGCATTGTCAGAAAACGCTCCTGATCAGTAGTTGAGACTCCTGAGAAAATGTGAGCAAGATAATATGGCGTAGCACACAGCCTGGAATTTACAATAAATTCTCAAAGTAAGCTAAAGATCGCTTTCTCCTCGCCCTACAAATGACGCTACAAGCTCAAAAATCAATGCCTTGCAGGCAAAGTATCAGCCATTAGCTGATTTGAGCATGGCGCACTCAATTGTTACTGGGGCCACTATGGAAGGCCGCGACTGGTCCACGCATGCGCAGGCCATCGCACTGAAAAACTGTGTATTCGTGGAAAAAAAGAGAAAATGCTCAATGTTATGAATTGCACGTGACATATTTTTTTTTCCCATGCCATCGCTCCCTTCTTACTTTCAGTTCTTTCATCGGGACGAAAGAAGAGAAAATGCGATGGCAGCATGCGACAAATCTTTGTCAATCCGCTCACACTAGACATATTGCAAAAATTTTCACGACGGTGGATTTGTGAGGCTGCTGTACTGAATTCATTCCATGGCTACTTGTAAAAGTGTTTCAGGGCCCCTTAGAGCACCGATGGTGGGAAGGATGGCCGTCCCCTCTTCAGCCTCACAGCACTCTTCCCCACCCTCACTTCTCTTTCTCACCCACTGGCTATAACAGTACTACTATGCATGGCTGTGCTCGTTCTCTCTCTCCATTTTCTTTTGCGTCTTTATTTGTCCTTTTTTCTGTCCTTTTTTGTTCTTTTGCTGATAGGAACGCAATCATATGGTTCCCATAGTCGCTTATTCTGATAGAGTACCTGAATAGCGGAGTGGCTACGATTCTTGTCTCCTTAAGATTTTTTTTTGTTTTATTTATTCATTTCCCTTCTTTCTTGCCTCTCTCTTTCCTCCAATGCTGTCCCTCTATATATTTCTTTTTTTCTCTCTCTCCCATCAGAGAAATCGACGTGCACATTTTGAGAGAGAAGTAGAAAAAAAGAGGACAAGGGGAGTGCATGCCAGCTGAGTTACCGTGTTGCACATTCTAGGCTTCGGAGTAGGCGTGTGCGAATATTCGAAATTTCGATTATTTTTTAAATAGTGTTTGCTATTCCATTCGCACCGAAATTTTACTATTCATATACAACTTACCGAAGTCTAATACAGTTGACATTTAATGAGCAGTGGCCCCTTCATATTTTCACTATGCCTCACCCCATTACGTTCTCGTAATGTGGCAAAGCTGCCTTTCAAACTCTGCCACGAGTGCAAATGTTTGATTCATAAAAGCGCTCCTTCCAACATGGAAATGAGGGATGCGGCGAAGGCGGGAGCTCAATTAATGCTGCTTTGAACTTGAAGGTCCAAATGAGCACTACTTGTCTAGAAGGTCTGAAAAATCGAGCGCTGAAGATTTTTAGCATCTAAAATTTCAAATGTTCTTTTCAGCTAGATATTGACATCTACGAGGCAGATTTGGAATTCCGGACTTGAAGAGAGCACACCCTTGTCCGGCACATCATGAAAGTTGAAAGAGCAGGAAAGGCTGAGGAACTAGCATCATTGCCTTTTACGTGTAAATTGTTGAGACAACACTTTGGTTGCACCAAATCATGTACACATATATACAATTCGGCCTCTGCATTGCCTCAGTCTTGATAGACAGCCGTGAAGCACCACCCCGCATCAACCTAGCCAAAAGAAACACTTCCATATTGCTATCTCATCAGAACATGCTACAAAATTCTCTCCATAATTTTTTTCGTCCGTTTTTGCTTCGAAGCATTCAAAAAATATTCCATTCGACTCGCACTCGCACTTGAAAATTCAAATTTGCTTAGCAACCAAAATTTTGCTATTCTCATAGCTGTAGTTTAAATGGGCCCTGCAACACTTTTTGAGCATGGTCAGAAAACGCTGCCCATCGGGAGTAGAGGCTCCCGACAACACGCGAGTCAAATATTATAGCACAGCACCCGACCTGGAATTCACAATAAATTATCAAAGTCGGCTAAAAATCGCTTTCTCTTTTCTCTGTAAATCACGCAATATGCCCAAAAATCACACGCAGCAAGCCCATCTATCAGCCATTGGCTGATTCAAACATAATGCGCTCGCTCGTTACAGAGATCGCTGCGAAAGGCCGCCACTTGTCCACGCGTGTGCGCGTGATCACACTGAAAAAGCCGCGCATTCGATGAAAAAAGAAAAAAGTGCTCAAGGCTACGAGGTGCGGGTGACATTTTTCTGAGGCCCTACCGTTTCTCCCAGCTTAGCTTCCAGCGCTTTCGTCGGGACAAGAGACGAGAGAATGTGATTGCCGCGTGTGACAAATCTTTGTAACTCCGCTCGCACTGGACGGATCCTTAAAATTTTTGCGGCGTTAAATTTGTGAGGCAAGAAGCTCTTCCAGTGAATTCATTCCATGGTTACTGGAAAAAGTGTTTCAGGGCCCTTTAGGGTGCATGCCGTTCATGGCAATGATAATTTATATTCACAGCTCACGAACTTGGCATATGTGTCTCCTCCGTTAAAAACAAGCAGCACATACCAGAATGACACCGAGGCTCCAGAGGTCACAGGACTCGTTGTACCCCGCAGAGGCATTGTTGCCCGGTCTGGCCTGCTGCAGGACCTCCGGGGCGGCATAGTTCAACGTGAAGCACGGCGTCTTCATAAGCTGATTGTCCTGCGGCTTTAGCCGCGCAAAGCCAAAGTCCACTACCTTGATGGTGGCATTGTCAGAGTTGTCCGTGAACAGTAGGTTCTGTAAGGTCGAACAAAAAACACATTTAGAACCAATCATTAGAAGGGGGCAAAGCACAGTGCCCCCTTCGTGCCGTTCAGCAACATGCACGCGATTGCATGCTTTGTGTGCATACTTTGTTAAAGCAATGAGGTTTCGATAAAGCTATGGGTATCAAAGCAACACTTGTAAATTTAATAAAGCAACAAGCATTCATACTGCAAGCTAGGTCAATACGCATATTAACACAGTGAAAAGAGTAGGATGCCTGTACATCCCAGCGTTGCACTAAGAGAAAAATAAGGAGAGAGAGAAATAGATGAAAACTTCAATGGCAAAATCACAGTGGCACAGTTCAGGAAGTGCCAAGAGATGTAGCAGGAGAGTGTGAGCTTGTTGGTACACATTTATAGTAAAAAAAACCCGCATGAAGACATCAACGAGAAGAAAATATTCTTCATTTAATTCGTTACGACCAATATTTCGTTGCGTCCGTGTTTGTTATATCAAAGCTTGAGTGTAATGTCAACCTGGTGGAGTTCCTCATTGTACCAATGTACACCTAGGCCTAACAGATCAAATTTTTTTTTATCTTTCCGTACCACTTGCAATGCTATGACCTCAGCTGGAATTTCATGCTTTGAGTGAAGACGTACCAACTAGCCTTTTAGCTTCGCATACTTCGGAAAACTCACCTCGGGCTTGAGGTCTCGATGCACGACACCTCGCGTGTGCATGAAGTTCACAGCGGAGACGAGGCGGCGGAAGATGCGGCAGGCCTCGCTTTCCGTGAAGCGCGCCCGCCCGCGTATCCTCTCGAGGAGCTCCCCGCCAGTGAGAAGTTCGAGGATGATGTAGGTGTGTGCCTGTGGGAAGGAAACTTGGAAATTGTTGTTTCGCAAAATAGCGCACCCTTTGAAAGCACCTGTAAGTTGGCTCTCCCACACAAATGTTTCCCACCAGAACCGCTCATCCCCCATACTGCTTTCCTAGCTCTAAGCACGTTCATCCCTCCACGTTGCAGCACTCCAGCTATTAGGTGGCATAAAACTCTCTCATGTAAATGACGATAGTTACAGCGCGAGAACAGAACGACGACAAAGAGACAAGAATGACACAAGAGACAAAAGACAAGAAGGTTGGAAGTTACCGCTTGTGTCCTTCTTGTCTCTTTGTTGTCGTTCTGTTCTCGCGCTATAACTATCGTCATGTCATACCAACCAGCCCAAACTGCCACACTTCTCTCATGCAAATGTTGCTGCAGGCTCAGGTCACCATAGTCAGGAAACGGAACCTAACCCCCGTATTCAGAAAAGCTGCTTGACTTGAACTTGACTTGCCACCGACTTCAACACAGCACAAACGTGTTTCAAACACGCTGCATTGAAGGCGATTTCAAGTCAAGTTCAAGTCAAGGAGCTTTTCTGAATACGGGGTAAGAAACTAGACGCTGACACACATAAACTGACTTGAGGAAACTTTTCACCGAGCTACTTTTTTTACCACCACAAGCAGCACAGAATTGAGCGCGGCTGGATGATAACATGCATACACTAATTTTGAAGACTGGCACGCACGACAGCATCAGAATACATGACGACGTTCAGTAAAGTGATCGACTTCATATTTCATAATCCAGCTTCAACACTCTTTTGCCACGCTGCACAGCAAAACAGTTTTTCATCATTTTAAGCATGATTTAAAAATAAATATCCTAGTCACGACGTAAAAGAAAATGCTAGAATATAACACTATATTTTAAGCTCTTTTCATTTCTACTATGATCTATTATGGCATGTTCTGGCCAGTTGTCGATCCCTAGCTAGATTTTTTCAAGCAGGTCAACAAGCAATGTATGGTAGACTCTCAGTAAATGAAAACCTGTTTAACGAGCTGCTGCTTAAACGAAACAACTTTCTCTAACACGATTGGTTTCCTACTCGTATTTTGCAGCCTTACTTGTCTCTCAGTAAACAGAACTCCTATTAAATGGAACATATTTTCACGGTTGCTATAGGTTCCATTTAATGAACTCTTCAGGCAATAAAGAATTTGCCAACTTAGTGAGTTAGTAAAACTAACCCACCTCATCCTGTAAGGACTCCACGAACTGCACAATGTTGGGGTGTCCCTGGCACATCTTCAGAAGCTGCACCTCCTGGGTGGTGTCGATGCGGCGGCTCACGATTTTGACGGCGTAGGCGATGCCAGTCTTCTTGTGAACGCACTTCCTGCGAGGTTACAAAAAAAATTGATTAATTACAACCTCACGAAGGGTAGACAACCTCGCAAATGTGAACATTCAGTCACTCGTATTGTTTCTATTTGTAATACCCTCAATGAACAGCAGGAGCATAGTCAGGGGGGAGGAGTTCAGCCCCCCTCCCCCTGAATTTTTTTTGTCTTGCTTGCATGTACACGCCATGTGGCACACATACAAACACGTGCACAAACATACATAAAGCATGGTAGACCTCCCCCCCCCCTCGAAAAACATTTTTGCCTATGCCCCTAACGCACAGAGAGCATTAATAATGAACTGCATACGCAAGTATAAAAATTACAAAGTTCACCTCTCAGGAAGAGCCTTGAATCACTTGCTGTTGTTTGTAGCAACAACAAATGTTTAACAAAACACAAGAAGCCATCACAGCAAGGTAAAATATATATGCTACATTTCCATAAAAGAAAGAAGAACTTTAGCTAGTCTTACCAATGCAAAAGTATGTTCCAACCGCGTTGGACGATGTAAAATGTTTACCAGAACCGAGTCTCCTCACTAGAATACTAAAGCTACGGCTTTCTCCTCGTTCACCATTCCTCACCCCCATCTTGATAATGCGTTTTCTTCCCAAGACTGCTGGATGAATAATCTGGCGTGTCACGTTGCGACAAGCACACCCGACTGATGTCGTTACGATGTATGTGTATCTAGACACGCCCACTTTGGAGACGTGTCAGGACCCCCTAAACTTGACGTTCACGCCGACAGACAGCATGTTCTAGCCGGGTCACGCCTATCGTCTCTATGTCACGGCCAGCAAACAGGGATGGTGGCATGTCTTCACAGTTTCAGCATCCTATACACTCAAACCTCGATATAACCAACCCGGGTATAATGAAATATCAGTTATAAGGAAGTAAATTAAGAATAGTCTTGTAATAGATACAGTGTTAGGAATAGACCTATTTAACGAATTTTCGGGTATAATAAAGTTTGAGTGTACTTGCACATTTTTTTTTGGCACATTTGCTTGTATTTAGAAATGTGAAATTAAGCAATGTAGGCTGCTCCGCCTCTGCGCTGTCTGAAGCCAGGATTTTTATTCAGAGCAATATTTCGGCCTTCGGACACTGTTCCCGTGAACTTACGCAGAAAGAAAAAAACATGAATTGCGCTGAACTCACCTGCAGATTGAGAAGCTTCCGTCACCCAGAATGCCTTCCTTCCCAACAATGTCGTAGTTTTGAAAGAATGCAGAGTTCTGTAATACAAAGAGGAATTTATTGCAGCCAGGTGCCTGTCTGAAATATCTGACAAGGAAAACCCTTCTGCCCCATCTCACCCTCTCTTCTCTGTAAGAATTCTGCGCATTTAAAAAGATTTTCTATTTCTAAGAAGGCTCAAAAGCAATGCCGCTCTATATTAGTGAAAGACATTTAACTGATACCATGGGAGCAAAAATCCATGATGTGTTTGGCAAAAAATATGGTCCTATATTGATTTTCACCATGTAAAGGTTCTGTGAAATCCGCCTAAATCTGAATAGTACACAGGAATTTCTGCATTTTTCTCTCATCAAAATGCACTCTCTGAAGCCAGTGGTCAAATACTACACAGTACCATGCTGAGCAGTCCTATGCTAGAGCTGCTGAGCTTCCGTGGTGATAATGCAAGAGTTGGTCACAACTAAAGAAAAAAAAAATGTCAGCTTCACCCAGAACCATCAATCTCCTTCCTAGAAAAATTTTCATTATCTTTTTCGTGACGTCAAGCATACTTCTTTAACAGTTCAGCCTCACACAGACATACACACGTTTGCGATGCCTGCTTTTGGTCGGGTGGCAGTTCTCGCCTGGTGGTTCTTGCCGGGTGGCAGTCGGGCTATTGTGTGCACCCCCCAAATTTTCTATGACGCCGACGATACTCGCCTCGCTCGTGGAATGCCACGTAAGGCTTCTGTCTACATCAAACCAGTGAAGATGTCCAATTGATGCGGATAACTCCGATGAGCGCTGGTCCTTACTTCAAAACCACTTTAACATATCTTACAGCCAAGGCTCGTCACTAGTAATCGGTCAGAAGTGAGCAGGACTCACAAACAGCACAAGCACCTATAGTTGGCTACAGCCTCAGAATAAATGTAAGCTCTGCCCACAGCGGTCACCCAGGCAGAATCTGTGTATTTAGAAAAAGCGCTTAAGGATTCAGAGTACTCGGTACTCTGCTATCTAAGAGGTGAAAGCCATCCGAGAAAGCAGCGCAAAGTAAATATATTTAGTATAATGAATAGCAGCCGGCTGTTCAGGTGACGTGAGGCAGATTTAACAGATATCAGGCATATCACTTGCCTAAACAGGCTCATGTTTATTTCACTACTTTTCGGTCAAAACATTTTACATCTTGGCAAATTTCAACAAGAATTTCGACTTCACTGTTGTGTTAAACACAAGGAACGACAAACTTTGAATTGGTAATATGCATAGTAATTGCATCACCAGCGAAAATGTGCTTAAGCTTAAAACAGAAGTCGCAAATCATTGCGCTGTTTCGCAGAAGAATGACAGGCATGCTACAGTACTGGGGGAGGAGCATGTATTTATTCTTAGGTTGTAACCGAGTGGAGTTTCGAAATTTAGTTTCAGGAATCCTCTAGGCATTGTGACCCAGTATATAGGAGTAGCCATTTTCCCATGTTAGACGCAAGTTGTCAGTGTGATCACAAATTCTTCGGTCCATGAACGAAGCCTAAGGCACGAACAGGATGGAACACTTGGAAAGCAGCGGCTCACCTTGAACTTGGTGGCAAGCAGCTGGTTAATGTTCGGCCGGCTCTCATGGGCGCAACCGAGAAGGTCATCGGTGAGGATGTTTTCGTTGAACAGCACGGATGGTGCGACGTAGGAGTAACCCTGCAGAGGCAAAATTTTGTGGACTGAAGAGAATGCTCGGCAGTGTTCTTGAGAGGGCAAGCAAAGTGGCATCACAAGTAGTAGCAATGAAGAGGGTCAAAATTGCACGCTGTACACTCAAACCTCATTATAACGAGATTGCATCCTAATCGACAATAAGTTTGTTTACTATCCGAAAATTCATTATAAAGGTATATTCCTAACACTGTCTATTGCAAAAACATTCTTCGTTTATTTCATTATAACCGGTATTTCGTTAGATCAAGGTTTGAGTTCAAGTGCACACTGATTACAACAAAATATCTCAATGTGCATGCAATTTGACACTAAGATTCTTACAAGCTGATGCAATACCAAGCGATACCCAAGTAATCCTGTGCAATACCTGCTGAATGCTGTACAACTGTGCAAAATCACATAGTAATTCTACTGGATCTCTTGCTAGAATGGTAGCTTGGGCTAGTTGCTGTTTTAGCATCAACATGCTTGCACAGTGCAAATAGAACGAGAATTAATGAGTTGTGTCCTGTGACCTGTCTTCATTAAGTTTGCCCTGTGCAAACATACAGACGCAATAAGCATTCAAGACAACAAGTCGGTTGCTTCACACACACATGCTATCGAAGCTATTCGTAGATTTCGGAAGCAAATATAGCTAGATGTCTTTGATAAGTTTACGAACAACAACCATGAAGGGATGCAGGGATATCTCGTCAGAACGGCCTTAGCGGTCACGCTCAAGAAAGAGTGTTCGAAATTCATAGACTGCAAACTCACCTTGAACACTTTGTCGTCGCTGATAGGTGCCAGCGCCGGTGAGTCGGCGGGAACCATGGAGGTGAACTCGTCCGCAAAGTTGCTCACGTCCAATTCGTCGTCCACCTTTGGAACGAAGGGCGCGGGGACCTTCTTGGCTGCAAGGTCCTCCCAATTGATTCCCTGCAATAGGTGAAAAAAAAAAGAGTTTTTACTTTAACTATTTTCTCTGTACGTTGAAAGTGAGCGGAAACACATTGAATACGCATGTGCGAATATTCGAATGGCACCAATGTTCGAATGAATGGTAGAGTATTAAAATTTGCCTCACATATTTGAATGAATGGTACAGTATTTAAATTCGCTTTGATTCCATTTTAAATATGTAAAACGTCAAAGTATTCGAAATGAACGAATAGGTGCACATCAGTCCGCCTGTAGTCGCTGTAGAGATTGTTTCACTGCAGTAGAGGAATGCTGAGCCATGGTAGCACCTAGCCAGGGGAAATTCGCACTGCCGCCAAGCCCCCTTCCCCCCCTTTCAATGTTAAATGAACAATGAAGACTGCAGGATTGGGTGTGTTGGTACAACCTAGGTATGTGTGCAGATCTGCCCAACAGGAGGGGACAGAAGAGAGGACACAGAGCGCTGAAGTTCAGCGCTCAATGTATCCTCTGTTTTATTCCCTCCCGCCGGTTGCACTGACTTACACTAGTAATTAGATGAATATATTACCCACATCATTCATCACGCCCATTTCATTTCACTTTAAAAGCTTGTTATACTGGCTTATATGCTCTAAGTATATTGAATTTTACAATGCAACATATTTTACCGGTTATGACTTGCTTTCTACCGAAAGTCACATCCTACTATTATTAAAAGCTGTTTTCATCATGAAGAATGGCATAAGCACAGGCCTTGTTTCAATTTCTAAAGTACACTTTTCAAATTGGTTGGGTAATGACAAATCTGCCCATTTTTCTTTACTGTATGTTATATGTACTATTCGAATTCGATTCAAAATTATTCAGACCAAATCACTATTCGCTTTGAATTTGCTTCGAACATAAAACTCACTATTCGCACAAGCGTAATGTGGAGGCATAAGTATGGTGCTATATATCTGTACCTATATGTGATATTGCCTCCCTGTCAAATGAAAGGGTTGTAGATTCATCAAGCTGTTCGAAGAAAGCTTTCGTTCAACGATCTCCCCATCTGTACTTATAAATATATACAGGATGGCAAAACGAACAATTTTAATACCTCTTCTCATTGTCACACTGTATTTGGAGGTTTTTATATGCAACACTAGTGACACTGAATTCTATGCAACACTGGTGACAGAGAATGTGATCGAAAAAAATTATTTGCAGGTGTCTGAAAATAAGTAACATCCTGAGCCCATGATATTTCTTTGCTTGGTTAAAAGTTCTATGTAATCTATAAGTAGTAACTTTGCATCACTTCCTTTACTGAGCAGCTACGACACACCTGTTGGACTTGCATCCGTCGTGTGCAGAATGTCGCCATCATCATCGTCTCATTGACACACTTAAATCTTTTTGTCCACGCTTTAGAACTGTTGAGTGTTTTGTCTGGTCCTGCTCAAGCTTCATTAACTAACTGAATTTGCTCTAACCACCGATATTCACAGCATCTTGTTTCACCATCCTTGGTATCACTTACTTCCCAAATCTTCAATAGTCCTTTGATGCTACAGCATGTTGCAATCAATGCCAGCCAGTCTCGGTTAGTTAGGCGAGTAGTTAGATTGCTAGTTAGTCTAAGCCAGTTAGCAACTTTAGTGGTATTCAGTGACGTAAAAAAGCAACAAAGAAAGCTACATTTTAGTCTGGAGAAACCTTGCTGTTGGCCGAGTTGGTTCACACTTGCGAAGAAAGGATGGTTGTGCACAAGCTACCCAAGGACAGAGAAGACACTGATATTCCCAACATATTTTCCTTTCAAATACGTTTTAGTCGCTGCTGTGCCTACCTCCTTACATCCTCGTCTTGTTTCTCGAGCCATTTTGTTGCCCGATTTCTCGAAACAGAACTGAACAGTTCAACGCACCTTGAAGAAGCGATGCCTCTTGATTTCCTCGGCGTCCTCGATCCCGCCGCCGAGCCTCTTCCTGGGGTCTTTGATGAGAAGTTTCAGGATGAAGTCCTTAACGTCACCCGTGATGCGATCCGGTATCGGTGGTTGGCTCTTGAGTATCCTCCTGAAAACATGTGAAAAAGCACAGGCATTAAGAAAAAAAGATGCGTTCGTAGTCCTGTGCCGAGCCGCACTGCCCACAGTCGCAAGGCCAGTGTCACAGAGACGATGAGAGAGAGGTATATAGAGTCACAAAGACAAACAAAGTTACCCTACATTACAAAGTTACGAGAAGGCACAAGAGCGGTAAAGCGGTACTGACACCATGAGTTTTCCCTGCCATACGAACCTTTTGTTTGTGGAGAGGGCTATGTGCAAGAGCGAAAATCAGTAAATGCTGATAAGATAATTTATTTTCACATTAAGATCCATCTTGACATGGTGCCAACCACTGAAATCGACACTAGAAATACGTTATCTTAGTGACAATTCTTGTGACGTCACGCACCAGTATGACCTGTTGTGATGACTTTGGGCGCCAAAACATGGCCACTCCCATCACCAAAACACATTCGAAATGGCCAAGTGTGAGTCACCAATGGAGCCACGCAGCGCATCGGCCGTTAAAGCGTCACATTATCTTGTGAAAACACATGACAAGAGGCTCATATGGTACCGTCACATCAGGGCAGGAACCTAAACTAGCTTTTAAAGACGGGCTGCAATTCATTTTTCAGGGCGCACTCACGCCTATTGATGCATCTCAACTTTTGATGACTGTGTTTCTCACTTGATGCAAAAAAACAGAAATATACTGTGTCAGTACCCTTTCAGCAAAAGAGGGGGAAGACTGAGTGAAGATGCAGATGAGGATGAAGATGAAGAAGGTGCAAAGTATGCACACACGTATGCTGATTCAGCAGTGCTGCAGATGCATACGTGTGTAAAAGACAGTCAAGGCACGAAATGCCACACATCTTTGGTCATCGCACCCACAGTACTGCCACACCACTGCGAATACTACTCACTCCGACTTTGTTTCGCTTCCTACGAAGATAGTGGCAAGCGACAAAATTTTTACATGACAGGATAACTCGCACTACGGAGCACTGCACCACTCTAACACGAAAAATGTAAGGCTAGATTGAGACATTCGTACTCGGACGAAGCTTCCTGGTCAACAACAGGGAGCGCACGTTTCTCGGGGTAAATTCGTTTTCGCTGTAAAAGTGTCCACGGCGAGTGGCCAATCGAATCAGAGCACGAAGAGGCAAAAAGTTTCGCCGACAGCTGCATGCATGCCCGCGTCTGTTCACCCAACACACTCTGCTCACCTCATACACTCCCTGTCCGACTTGTCTGGATCCTCGAAATTTTTGGGACCCATCGGCCTGAAATGGGGGTTTCATGGTAGTACACACGTTCTGGGTCTCCTATCCCTCATACTGGCATTAGCCAGCTCATGGCATCTGTCGTTGACATAGGTCAAATTTAATTACAGGGCCAAATATTAGAAGTAAGCACACTGGCTATAACAGATACACGAAAACTTATGCACAGAGGCATTCTTGCATTCTACTGCCATAGAAACGCAATCATGGCAGCCGTGATTTAAGCCTGCAACGATGCGTTCATTCATACATAACACAGCCACTTATCGATCTGATGTTTTGTTTACTAATGTGATGAATGAATGAATGAATGAATGAATGAATGAATAGATGTAGGAATGAATCATTCAATTATGCAATTAGTCATTCCATAAATTAATAAGCGTTACGGTTAGAAGTAGAAGCTCAGGAATGTGAGTCCCGACAAAGGCTTCTCCATCTAACACATTTTGGCATGTCAGCCGAATGCAGCGATACAAATACCACAGACAAGCCATTTGTACGCTACTGATGTGCACGTAATAATGCAAGACAACCCGATAAATGGCATCCAAGCTAATCACCGAATGGGGTCAACTCAGCATAGCCCAAACACTCTGGAACCATGGGTTGTTGTTTATCACAAGTAGTTAACGCTACTTGTGATAAAGAACAACTGAAAGATTGAAAAAAATTTGACTTCTATGGGGTTTAGGTAGTGAACATTGTAAGTTCCAGGAAAAGTTGTGGAGTCAATGTTACTAATTGCAAAGCACATGCTTTTGAAATCTGTGACATCACACAGACATTACAAGGTAAATCAGCATGACACAATAAATTGGAATCAGAAATGCGTGCTGTGCAACAAAAATGGTTTAGAAGAATAGATATTAGAGCCAATTTGCAAGGATCCAGGATGGTACTACTTAGCAGTGCAAAGAACATGGGACACACAATAAAAAAGAATCACACAAGACAAGAGCACATATCAATATTAGTGTTTGGTCCGGAGTGAGCACCCATTCACTTTGGTTTTTTCTTATTATGCATCTTGTGTTCTTCACACTTCTAAGTACTGCAACAAAAATAGATGTATTAAATCAATTTGAACAAATGTTATGGCATTCTAAGCATTTTGGTACGGCATAGTAAGCAGCACGAAAATTTGTCAGCTAGCTTAGTTTTTTAATGTAACCCCCGTATTCAGAAACGCTCCTTGACATGACCTTCACTAGCCGCCGCCTTCAATGCAACACAAATTCATTTTGAATGTGCCTCCTTGAGGCAGTGGCAAGTCAAATTCGAGTCAATCAGCATTTCTGAATACGGGGGTAAGTCAGAGACCAGAGACAAGGAGTATGGTAACAAACAGTGTTCATTTGGCACTTTCCTTGTCTCCATTTTATTTTGTTTTAGTTTTTTTTTTTTTCGCTATGCTTTCTACAAAGTTATGGTATGGTGAACATTTGCAAGCGAGTCGACATAAAGTTGGTGTTTTCACAGTCGAAGCCACACTCACTTGGAGATCTCGGCCTGGTTGTTGCGCTCGCCCTCGACCGTGAAAGGTGACGACCCCGTGAGCAACTCGAACGTGAGCACACCCACGCTCCACCAGTCGACGCTGAAGTCGTGGCCCGCGCTTCCGCCCCGCACAACTTCGGGTGCCATGTACTCTATGGTGCCACAGAATGAGAAGGCCCTCTGGTCCTGCAGTGGTGACATAGAAGGAGGACAATGATTAGTTTCTAAATTTGACTTAATGGTAGGCATTGTGTAAGAGGCTTAGTGCTGTCAGCATGGACAGCCGGAGAGGAGTGCAAGAAGGGGGAGGAGGGCGACCGCCCCCCCTCCTCTTTAAAATTTTGGATATTCTTCTGTGAAGTAGCAACAAGCTAAACACCTTGATCAGCACGCTTAGGTCCCGCATATTTATGCAGAATGACCGTCAGTATTGGCAGCCAACTTTGCATATTACACACTATTGACAAATATTGCTGGTCATGACAAGGTAGTGAAAAAAAGGCTGCATATGCTTGATGCCCCCCTCCCACGTATGACAACTGCCAGCAAAAAGTTCTGCAGACACCCTTGGCTGTCAGTGTTTCACTTCAAATGTTTCCTTCATCTTCACAAGAATAGCATTTGATGCAAACAAGGGCAGCTAGAATTCTGTTAACATATTTGCGTTCAGTGTGAGAATTCTCTTTATCTAGACAATATTATTGTTTTGCTACTGCTTCACACATCTGGCTATTATGACCAACAAGATGATGTAGATTTTTCGACAAATAACTGAATAAGCAGATAAATATAAACAAAATAATTGAATATATTGCGAAAAAAGAATGTAGGGTATGCCTAGAACATCATCATGAGTATTTGGAGACCCCGCCTATTTTTGCCATAAGGAAGAGACCATGAGAGCTGAGCCAATGAGCCAACAATAAACTCTCAGTGAACGGAAATCTCTTGAACAGAACTGCTGCTTAAATGGAACAAATTATTTTCTAATATTATTGGTTTTCTACTAAAAACCTGTATCCGTGTTCATGTGTCAGTAAAGGAAACTCCTATTAAATGTAACATGCTTTGCTGGTTCCTTCAGGTTTCGTTTAGTGAGTCTACTGTTCTTATTGAGGTATTTCACAATACGAGATTGCTTTGGTGAAGCCACTGGTATTTTTAACAAGACGTCGGATGTGGGGCATTCGAGCAGAAATTTCAAAAACACCTTTCTACCTTTGTTTGGAATGCTAGTTGTCTACAGATAACTATTGCACACAATTTGGGTAGGTCGTCGAATTTCGCGATACGAAGAAACATAGCATGACCAATTGCAATATTTAATTATATCATTATTTAAGTTGTAATTCAGATAATTGCCTTAAGAATTTTATTATAAGCTGTTCACTTGCTTTACATTTGGTCTCCATAACCTTGGCATCAAATTATGTACTACATTTCACGCGTTCATAGACAGCCTGCCATATTGCCTGTCACGCTTCGCAGCAGTGCAAAAACCAAGTTCCAAGGACAATCGCTTTAACCTAGTCAAGCAGGCTACAATGTCTTGTCCCGCCTTGGAAGAAGGCCTCGTCAAAAGGACGACAAGACGAAAAACAAGAAAGACGAGGAATTTTCCCTTGCATCACCATCGACAACGGCTCAAAGCCACGGGAGCACTTAACAGGTGTGACTCCGGAAGAAAACGTGCAGTAGCAGCGGGACGCCCCTTCGAAGGACAACGTAGGCCTGACCACTGCTGCGTTTTCTTTTCCGCTCGGCAGTTTCCGAGAAGGAAGAGAACAACATGAAGACGAGGGAGAGAACGGTCGTGATGGCTGGCATGTGGAGAGCAGAACCGGAGTGGGAGAGGAGTGCAGAGGGAGAGGGGAGTGAATGTGCGGTGGGTTTCCACGAAAGTGGGTCACGGGGTCTGCCTGCCACCGCTGCTACTTGCCTTCTCATGCGGAAGGAACTCCTTGCTCAGTCCGAAGTCTGTCAGGATGATGTGTCCTTCGCTGTCGAGGAGGATGTTCTCCAGCTTGATGTCGCGGTAGATTATACCCAGCTGTGAAACACAAAGGAGGGAAGGCAGGGAGGTTGAGAGAGAGAGAAGACGCATATCAGATGGGAGCAAAGCCGTACATTATTAACAATAGCAGCACCAAAAAAACAACAATAAGACAAGCTTTTTTTGGGTTTTCAGACAGAAGTTTTCAGCTATCAACGTGTCGCAATGAGACGTTATCCTGTACTTCATTTTTTCCAACTTGTGACGGTATTGCTGGTGTGAATCTTTCGCTGCTGATCGATATGGTGCTTTCCGTATATGCATCTTCTCACTAGGCTTTGATCTCATCATGTTTACAAAAACGAATACATTAGAAAGTACCTACTTGCGCTATTTTTCCTGCAATAAACATCATTCTAAGTTCTCCTTCGCTCTACGTGTCCGTCTTTTCACCCTGTGAGCCCCAACATACTGCATTGAAAAAGCAGACCATGACACATTTGTGGCGTATTTAATTCAGAAATTTCCGAGTGCAACATTAAACAGACCAGTCAGGTTACTTTCAACTTGCATACATCTGAACCCGCATATATTGAATCTGCAGTGAAACATTGTGCATATAAAGGATCTCTGTTTTTTCTTTGAATGTATTGTCAAAATATCAAAATATAAATATTTTATACATGAAATCACCTATGAAAAAAAAAACTCTTCTGTGATGCCCCTTCTGTGTGCTTCACTTTAGTATGCCTTTTAGTATGCCACTTTAGTAAGTCTGGACACGAATGACACTTCGTTCGGAGGACATT
This sequence comes from Rhipicephalus microplus, assembly GCF_043290135.1. NCBI lineage: Eukaryota > Metazoa > Arthropoda > Arachnida > Ixodida > Ixodidae > Rhipicephalus > Rhipicephalus microplus. Next base: position 164,766 of record NW_027464704.1, read on the forward strand.
AAAGAGGTAAGAAAATGACCACGTAGCTTTGACTTTCACTTCTTCATTTTTAGCACACAGTGACCTCTAGAGGGACGAAGGAAAGGGAGCGTGCAGCACTTCCTCGTTTTAAGACAAGACGAGCTGCTTCCGTGATACACTCCCCAAGGACTACTCCTGTGAGACGGTCTTTTTAATATTCATCCCCAGATCTAACCTTGCCATCGCGAGGCTGTGGGATTGGATTGAGCAACACCACCGCTCAACTGCCCAGTGGTAATTCGAGGTGAGCTGCCGCTTTCTCTCGTTCGAACGATGCAGAATCGGTGGCGAGACGAATTTCGAGCGAAGAAGAAGCCATGCCCGCAAATTGCTCGCTTCATAGGCGAGAGTCGTAAAGGCCCTTGCAGGGTCAGCACTGCACGGAAAGTTCTGCAACCTCCCTTCCACCTCTGGGACGATAAAAGAAGGACCACAGTCGGCCTCTTGAACTATGTCATTAGCTGTGGCCATTCCCTCACAGAACTTTTAGAGGTCTTTGGTTTGTTCCCTCTGCTTTGCACCTGGTGCGTGTGCGCATCGCGAGAGTGGCCATTAGTCATATCAAAGGACAATGGTTCTTTGGAGATTAGTTGTCAAGACATGTCCATGGAAAGTAGGAAAGAAGTAGGCCCATGTTTGGTAGACCATGTTATGTGTTATGTGTTATGTGTCTGTATAGTATAGTGTCATAAAGCCGGGCTTCCCAAACAATGTGAGGCTGAAATTACACAACGCAGAAAAAAAAAACAAGCACAGACAAAAGACAAAAAAGGGCATGTGTATCACAGATTGTTTCGATGACCTCATTATATTAGTGCTAGCCAGCTGCAAACTATGGCGAGAAGTTACAGTGGCAGTCACCAGGTAACTTGTAATAGTGATGACTCTGTTACACTCATGACACCTATGATATATTGAATATGGTTACTACTGCCTAGTTGCTGTTGCTTGACTGATGGCAGCTAGTAGTATTGGCGAGAAAAATTCCAAGGCTTTCAAATGTCGAAGTGAAAGTGCCCTATTTGATTTAGCCTTTGATTAATACAGCCGAAAATCATGAATGTGAAAATTTTTGCATATAAAAAAAAGGTTGTCAATCATACTGGCATTTTGTGCTTCATTCACTAGACAGCAAATGATTAGAACCATCTTTTCCACTGCCTTCATATAAATTAAAGACTGCAAAGTTCCCGGCAGACGTTGACTTCTTTCATTTTTTAGTTGCGGCAGTACTGTGTGTGGCTGAGACTTTTGTTATTTGTACTCACGATTAAACTTCTTTTCATTTTCTTTTTGGCTTTGTAGTTAGGTCCAGCAAGACCAAATGTGAGTAGCATTGTATAACATCATGATTATAGTTATTCTTTTACGAGCATACCCCCGCACTTCTCCACAATGCCTCGGTATATGGGTACGTATATGTGAAAGAAACATCTAAAAGCTGAGGAAGAAGGAACGAAATTGAGGGAGGGAAAGGCAGAGGTTATGGATCTCAAAGTCAGTGCTCACCTTGTGTAGGTGCTCCAGAGCCAGCACAATTTCCGCTATGTAGAAACGGACTTCGGACTCCGTGAAGTGCTCCCTCATGAAGAGGTGGGTGAACAGCTCGCCACCGCAGACGTAGTCTTAAAAGTAAAGAACGAAACTTAAGCTTCTCGTAGACTACTACATATCATAAGTATTCTTTTAAACATTTTTTAAAATTAAATGCATTTAAGAAGACGGTGGTGCCTACTTCCTTTGCTCCTCTTGTCTTACATTATAATTTTTATCCTGAAATCGTGAGTTACAATAATGCAATGAAAAAATTCATGGGTTAAAATGTCTATACGAGAAAGCAAGGTTCACACGTCATAGACAAAGTTCACGTGTCATCAGCAATCACAGATTTCTAGCATTAACTACGATGTTCACACACAAGAAAGGTCAGTTACTCTATCTCGGATGCTTTTTCAGACTACCGTAGAGTGTCTTGCAGATACCCTGATGGAGGAGTATATTTTTGCTGTACTTCAGAGTACCTTCTCACTGATTATTTGAATTTCCTGGGGAGGAAAATGCAATTCCTTAGCCAAATATAATAACCAAAATCTCCTGGCTGGTATAGGCACTAAACTAAAACCTTATTATAAGGAAGTTGCATTTTACATAAAATATGTTAACTATATCCAAAACTTTGTTACAAAAGTACATTCCTAACACTATAGTTAATGGAAGACTATTCATTTACTTCGTTATAGCCAATATTTCATTATATCTGGGTTTCATATATCAAGGCTTCGCTGCATTTTTTCTCTAAGTATAAGCAGGCAGTGAACCTGGGTTAACTTAAACTCAACTAGATTTATGGACAGAAACTTGAAAAGACAGATTTTACCTTACATCATGTTAGAGCTTTGCCATCACTAAGCCATCAATGGTTTTGTGCAGTATACGATTTTGCTAACCTTTACTAGTCTTGCAAGATAGAGTAATCTTTTTGAGTACAGTTTTTGGGTACGTCCCCCCTACAAAAGTTTTACATTTTGTGTGCATGTGTGTGTGCAACTGGTGTTCATCGAGGTGGTAGAACTTTTTTTAAATTATGTTCCTCACTCATGTTATGTTTATTCTACCATAAGTTGCTTGCACCATAAAATAACAAGATTTGCAATCAGGATCCCCCCCCCCCCCCGACCCGACCTCCCCAAAAGAAAAAAGTTTGGCTGTGCCACTGTTTGGGTATCTTCCAAGCAACGAAATACTTTTTTGCGAGTATTTCGCATTAGGTACTAATCTGAATTGGCTATTTCGTGAGTATTTTCAAGTGCCAAGATTTTTACCGAGGATGAGGTGCAGCTTGGCATCCGTCTGGAAGGCGTAGTGGAGTGTCACCAGGAAGGGCGACTGGCGAATGGCTTCCAGAACCTGTCGCTCGGTTCGCGTGTGCTCCAAGGTTTTCTGCTTCTGCACGATGGTGGCCTTCTTCAGCACCTTCATGGCGTACAGCTTCTGGTCGTCCTGGCCGCCCAGCTTGCGAACCAGGAACACTTTGCCATAAGCTGGAACAAAGAAGCAAAGAGAAGTCCTCTGTGAGCTTGAAACTCACTCGCGGCGTTAGGATCAAGCTACTATATTTCATTGGAATGTGATCCCATTCATTTCAACGACTGGTGAATTTAAACTGGAGTGCACTAAAATACAGAATCGCATAATCAAGCTATTACATTTCATTGAATTAGTATGTGGTCTGATTCATTTCATTGATTGGTAAACATTAGCAGGAGCATCCTAAAGTACAGAATCGCATGTCAAGATATTGCATATAATTGAATTAGTACCTGACCCCATTCATTTAATGCAATGGTAAACACCAGCTTGAACACGCTGGAGTACACAATCACACTGACCCCATTACACCTGGTTGTGGTGGTGGTGGAGGCGTTGAAGCAGGTAGGCTTAGCTTAGCCATTGCCTCCTAGACTAGATGCCTGCCAGGCTGAAATAGTTTTGGGGAGACATTCGCGACAAATGAATTCCTTCTGGGGAGGGCAGGGAGGTGTTGAACTTGCCTCTTATTTGGCGAATGTTTGCTGCCGGGCTGAACAGAGTATGCAGAAAAGGGGGGGAGGCAAAGATTTTGATCAATGCTCAATTCTGGTCATTTTTTTCCTTTTCCATGCACCCAGCACTACCTGCTGATTAAGACCAATTTTTTTTTTTTCGTGCGGTTCAGCTACCCTTTGTGTATGTTCGCACGTGTGTTTGTATGTAAGAGCGTATTATTTGTTGAGCGAAGACGCTTATTTTGTAGTCGATTTCGAAAATTCATTGTAAATTCTAGACAGCATGCTGCGCTATGGATGCGAAATTGAGAAATTTCCGAAATTCCCCACTGAAACGTTCTGTATGCGAGTCCAATAAATTCCATATGTTTCCATACGGAATAAATATGTTTCCATATATTTCCATATATTTTCCATATATTTCCATAATTTCCATAATTTTCCATAATTTTCCATAATTTTCCATATATTTTCCTTATACTTCCATAAGATTCTTACGGAAACATACGGAATTATTGGACATCGCATATGGAACCTTTCAGTAGGGTTTCGCGGGAAGGGCGGGGTGCTGCTGTCCTACGATTCGAACGCCGCCACGCGGATGTCGTTTTCTAACTGTCACGCAAGAGCAGCGCAAGTAAAGAAAGCTCGGGACCGTGACGCGCGTTTCGGCGAGATCGAGAAAGTCCGTGCGTCCGCGGTTTGACGACGACGGCGACGTCGGATTGCGCACGCATGCGGTGCCGCGCGCGCCCGCAACAAAACGCAGCGACGCGCACCGTCCATTCAGCGTACGTAGCGCGCTGGGACGTTCGCGCACGCTACGTCGTTGCACGGCATGAATGCGTGATGCCGCTCTCTCCACCGTGCAGCCTTCACCCAGTCCGTCGCCGCAGCGAAGTCCCAGCTACACAGCTCTGCCTGCGGAGATTGTCGCTAGTGCAACCGCGGCAAGCGAGCGAGCGAGCGAGAGCGAAGGCGGGGTTCGTATGTGCGGCGAATCCGTCCCATTTTTCTTTTGGTCGAAAACGCTCGGACACGAAAGACGCGACGCTGACTTGCACGCACGGTACTGCGGAGAGGGGTGCTCCGAGTGTCCACTCCGAACGAACAATGAATGAACGCGCGGCGAAGGTGACGACGTGCGCAGCGTGCGACGCGCGTATTCCGCGTTGCACAAAAAAAAACAAAAAAAAAACAAAAAACGACGTGATGCACGGCGAGGCCCCGCTCGTTTGTTTCTTTGTTAGTTTGTGGGGGGTGCCCGAGTCGATTTAGGCCTGGGTAGGACTCGGACACTGCTCGCGAGTTATACTACAGAGGAACCGCGTTACAACGAAGCCCGATATAGCGAATTGCCTCATATAGCGAATTATTGGTTATATCGAAGTAATGCGAACTTTGGCCACGCTTCATTTCGGTGTCATTCTTTTTTTTTTTTCTTCTAGAAAGCACCAAGAACGCGACAGCCGCCGTGATATCGGTTGTAAGAAACAAAATATTAACAAGTGAGGCGGAGGAGGGCGGTGTTGAAAACCCCGTTGATTGGGCAGGGTTGCCCCTCCACCACCACGCTGTTATGTATGGTATTGCGTGCGTATGTGCGTCCATACGTTCACTCGCAAACTCGAACGTATTCGGAGACGGGCGGAGGTTGAACAGCGTACCCCCATTTCTCCGTCTATCGCTTTCGCTGCCGTAGCTAGGCCAGTTTTCTGCGCAATCCGCGCGGACAACCGAAAAAGCTTAACAGCCCGGCTGAAAAAGTACTGGCGGCGGCCCTGCAACGAGCTCATCGGCTCGCTGTGCCCACAATACAGAAAAAAAAAAGACTGTGATCGGCGTCCTGGTTTCAGCTTTGCTGCCAGCCGCATGCAACGGAGACTACGAGGAGCTTCTCGACTCGAAAGAAGAAGAAGAACGCGGCTTACGAAACCCGCCGGCGCAGTTCGCGACGCTCGTCGGCCCTTTCTGTCTCTTGCAGGGGAGTGAAACACCGACGCCCACAAAGGGGGCTTCGCTTTCCAAAGGGACAACGGACGTGCGAGGTCAAGCGAGTGCTCGTACAAAGCGCGGAACGGCGACGCAAAGCGGCCGCGCTTCGGTTTTCTCTCCAGGGCGCGGTGGCCGGAGTTTGGTTGTAGGGGGCGGGGGAGACTAAGCGTTCACAGCTGGGCTAGTTGGTTTTAGTTATAAGATAGCTGTGCAACTCGATGTACACTTGCGAACACGGCACGGACGCGTGCGTGGACAGACACTAACGACGCCAATTGCCGTTTCAGCCCCGCCACTGTGGTCTAGTGGCTTGATTGATTGATATGTGGGGTTTAACGTCCCAAAACCACTATATGATTATGAGAGACGCCGTAGTGGAGGGCTCCGGAAATTTTGACCACCTGGGGTTCTTTATCGTGCACCCAAATCTGAGCACACGGGCCTACAACATTTCCGCCTCCATCGGAAATGCAGCCGCCGCAGCCGGGATTCGAACCCGCGCCCTGCGGGTGGTCTAGTGGCTAAGGTACATTTCCGATGGAGGCGGAAATGTTGTAGGCCCGTGTACTCAGATTTGGGTGCACGTTAAAGAACACCCAGGTGGTCTAAATTTCCGGAGCCCTCCACTTCGGCGTCTCTCATAATCAAATGGTGGTTTTGGGACGTTAAACCCCACAAATCAATCAAATCAGTTGCCGTTCACTACGGCGTCTCTCATAATCAAATAGTTGTTTTGGGACGTTAAACCCCACAAATCAATCAAATCAGTTGCCGTTCAGGCATAAAGTTAATATAATAACTGTATATTAACTCTGTGTTCAGGGGTCTGCACCACGCGGCCTGGGAAGCATTTGCTAGGAAAGGCCCACCGCGGCCAACAGAAATAAAACTTTATTTTAATATACTTTTTTTTTTAATTTTCCCAACGAGAATGTTCGGGGCCTACAAATGCAACACCACTCTCAAGGAATTTTCTCTTGTGAAGCACTCCGCGACGTCACCATGTCTTCCCCTTTCCCCTCGCCCTTCCCCACATCCTGTGCGCACGCGTATGTGTAGACACATATAAAAGTCGCATTGCGCAACAATTCTGGATATTACATCACACACACACACGTGCGCCTATATTAGAGCGGGCGCCTGGTTGCATGGCGTAATAAGGCCGGTGCATTATCCTCCCCTTATCGGTTATTCAAGAAGATAGCGCGACCTTTCTGGGAGCGGTCACGAGAAATTCGTCACACTTAAAGGTCATCGCTCTCAAAAGGCCGGTACTAGAGCGACGAGGTTTGTCGTAAATTATACGTGTGCGTAGAATAACAAAAAAAAAAGACTGCGAGCACATAAGCGTGCGAGGCGCTTTTCTCACCTGCAGCCGTCGACAACGCAATAAAAGAGCACACTATTGCGCAACTCCGCCTTGGGAAGCTGACAGCAAAACGATGCATACAAAAAAATGCCGCCATATCCACGAAGTGAATGATGATGAGTGGGCGAAGCTCCGGAGGTAAACCTGGTAAACCATGAATCCTCTGTACATTTTGCCCACTCGATTTTATTACATCGTTCCCCCTAGTGTACGTCGCCGCACTAAATCGAACGATTGCCTTCAACCAATGACACGCGCCATATGTGACATCATTCCTATTTTATAAGATCTCGCGTCTTTCATCAACTACAAGTACCGCTTTCTAGTTTATAACATCTTGCATCTTTTCATCATCAGCTACAAGTACCACCATCTAGTAAACACTACAAGAACTAAACGAGAGGTGGCTACATACAGGAGACGGTACCGCCATCTAGTGAACACTGCAAGAACTAAACTAGAGGTGGCTACATACAGGGGACGGTACCGCCATCTAGTGAACACTGCAAGAACTAAACTAGAGGTGGCTACATACAGGGGACGCACAGCCCACGCCCTAAGGAGCTTCGCCCCTAAAAAAGCGCGGGCTGTTCCCGCTGAATCGCTCAAAGCTTGTCTTCGGCACATTTAGCTTAGAGATGCGGGCCTTCTTCTTTGTGAATACGCGCTTTATTGGGACACTCCATGACTATGAGGACATGATCGGGCACAGCCTGGCTACGCACTGCAGAGCCAGGGTGTTGGCAGAGCGGAAGTTGCGCGCGATGTCTCCGTCGGTGGGCGTGGCTTAGCTACTGCGCATGCGCGGTTTGGCCAAGTGGTGAAGTATGTAGTGTTTAGACGACGCGATGCCTATCCTTTCTCTCTCTCTCTCTGTAATCCTTGTCAGGGTTATTACAGGCTACGCCGTGGCGATAAGGGGATTCGCCCAGATTCGGTGGCATATACCCGATCACGATGACGATAGTTTCGGGGGCACTACCACACATTTCACGCCAGACCTAGAACAGTTTCGCTATTAAAAACAAGAGAAAAAAACTCATATCGCCTTTAACGTATTCTCCTAAGACAACTCGAAGGCTAGAAGCCATCTTCTTTTTCCTTTTTAGTCGATGTATCAATTCTACTCCCGCCTCCCTCCCTCCTAAAGCTTTCTGCACGTCACCTGGTTTCGCATAGCATCCGTGATCGGCGCTTCTCTAACAACTGGAGAATGTCATGCATGCCATGACGTCATTATATGACGTCTTAGCATGACGTCACGGTCAAGCAAAACATAGAGGCGATTTGTGACGTCATCACGTGAAGGTGAATTAGTGCGCCACTCATGTCGACGGTGAACTTGTGCGTTTGCTGAGGCGCCTCAGGTACGTAGCTTTGATAAAGCGACGTAACGAGACCGGCAAGTCGACGACAATGTTCCACCGTGCACCGAGACGAAAAAAATGCCTCGGCATTCGTCCTCCATCCACGCGGAATAAACGAACAAGGACCAAGTCAGCCAAGCGGTGTGACTGATCTTTAAAAAAAGAACACGTAACCGGTACGCGGAGATGATACGAGGCGCAGATATAGGGCGGTCATTAGAACCCGCCGGTGGACAGCCGTGTCTTATATGTCAGCGTGCCATTCCGATAAGGTCGAAGTACCCGACGCGAGAAACGAAACAGCCTTTCCTTTATTTATTTATTTATTTTTGTCCTGCTTCGCTGCGCTGTTTCTGCTCACGCTGTTCGAACATGATCTCTGGAATGAGCGACGCGAAATCTCGAAAATGCATTCCGAGCGCGTTTGTCCGAACGCGCTGTATATATGGCTCCTTCAGGGACGTTCCTGCACCTTTAATGGAAACGTCCAATGATCAAACCAAAGCTACGCCGACCCCATCTCGCTCCTTGGCGTGACAATCGCTGGTTGTGCCGAAATCGCCCGACTTCAATCTAATTGTTCTCTCTTTATTAGTTCATTCCCTAGCGTGAAAAGCAACAAATGGCGCACTTGCACTTCGCAGTCTTGCTGAAGGCCCATGTACTTCGCAGTCCCCTTGCTGAATCTGAAGCTAATATATAGTAACAGGGGGGGGGGGGGGCGCTTGAGCTTCACCTTCAAGCAGAAGCGTGCGCAGGGTTCCTTCAAGGGGTACGAATGTTCGTCGCAGAGCGCCCCCCTTCCGATCATGTCAATGTACGGGGCTGAATCAGCGCTACCTTATCGCCCCTTTCCCTATAATGTCAATGTATGGAGCTGGCTTTGGGACCCCGCCCTTTCTTGCACGTCTTCCACCAGGGTCGTAGCCAGAAATTTTTTTCGAAGAGAGAGGGGGGGGGGGGGCACCACTTTGATTTCGGGTAAGCCACCCCTTTCAAATGGTCACCTTTCAGAATACTACAGCGAAAAAAAAATCGGAAGGGGCGGCATGGGCACGGTGTGCCATCCCGTAGTTACGCCACTGCCGAGCGCACTCCAGTGCCTTCAAGCGTAGAACGTTGATGAATGTTGCTGACTAATTCCTCTCTTTGGTTTGGTTTGGTTTTGGTTTGGTTTGCTTTTATTCAAGGAAAAATTGAACAAGATTGCCTAGGGGGACACGACTAAAGGCTATGTAAAAGCCTGAGTTGGTCGTGCCACCCAGGCAGAAAAGTAGAAACACACCGCAAGCACAGCACTTAGAAAATTATAACATCACGTGTTATCTTACACGGGCACCATAATCAAACAGGAACCGCCAGAAGTGTGAACAAAAGAACAGAAATACAAACAGTCCTCATTCGAGTGGTGGCAAACACAAACAAAATGCATGCCCTCTATCAAATAAATTAACAAGAAACATCTTGACTAGGAAATCGAGTTGCTCTACAAGACAAATTAGAGTATAATAAACAACAGGCAAAGGGACAATAATGAACAAGGTGCAACGAATACAAAAACATCATTAACTACAAATGTCAAAAATCAAGAAAAGCATCGCTTTCATCCACAAGGAACTCTTTCGTTATTTTTTTAAATGATCCAGCTGAAATTCCGTCTTCCAGTAAATGTAATATAGTTGGGTGTTTGTTTAGAATGTTTGGAATTTGTGACGCTAATCGTTGGTCACCGTAGTTCGTGCGTGATCTATATTTGTATATTAGGCTCTTTCTCAACTCGTATGGTGTTCACGCACAAAGCAAGAAAGAGGGGGGCCACCTGTGCGTCACGGTATCAACGACTGCATGTTCGCACTGCGAGGGCGATCTCCTTCCCGTGCAGTGCAGCCAAATACGGCGAGCGCACGACAGATAAACATCTCCGCACACGTGCCGAGGAAGCCATAAAGAACAAACAGTAAAAAAAAAAACAGAAAAAAAGTGGCAGCAGAACAGGTCAGTTCCTCGCGCGGAGCGAAGTGGTGGTTGACTGGTGCGTTTGCATTTGCGGCACGTCTCGTGCTGGATCGTTAAGAGCTCGAGACATGCGCGGCCACCGAGACAACCGCCGCGGGGCCTGCTGCATCGGAGGCTATCGCTATGACAACAAAGAGCCGCGGAGACGAAGCACACAAGCCGGACTGCGCGCTCCAGAAAAAAAAAAATATTTCCGCATTGTTGCACGCACTGAAACGCGCAAGGATTTTTCTTTTTTTCATGGGGAGGGGGTTTGACTGGGAGGAGGGTCTGACCTAGCGCCCCCCACCCCCCTTCACTAGTTGCAGCGACTCCTTCCGTCAATGTACAGAGCTGCAGAGGAGTTGATAGGCGGGATAGTTCGCATATATTCATTATGACAACTTGGCAGCTAAAAAATAACCGCGTGCCATTCATTTGTGCACCTTCTTACTTTGTCCCCCAAGTTTGCGCTGCCAAGTTGTCGTAATCAATCTATACCCGCGTCTTGTGTAAAAAAGGTTCTCCGCGGTACCTTTCCCCCAAAGAAGTCATTCTTTTATGTGGCCTTTTTTTAATCTTTCTTTAAATGGCCGAGTGTTGGAGAAAAGTTGAGTGGGGGCCAGCGGTCGCAGACACAAGTTAAAACAAGAAGAAAGAAGAAAAAAAAAACAAAAGGGTGACCACGCCACACAATTCGCTGAATACGCGCATACGTCATAGGCGTCAGAATTAGAAACCGCTGCGCGCCTGGCGCCTGAAGTTTGCACCTACGTACGTATTGATAATCAAAAGTATGTGAAAAGGACTTACAGAATCGCCCCCCTATTCTTAGGGCGCGAGAAATACGAATGCACGGCCTATTATTCGGACGTTACGGGGCGAATTCGTCTCCAAGAAAGCGTTCGAAGTGCAGCGCGTTAAAAAAATAAAAATAAACGCGCCCATGTTCGTGTTTGTATATATAGAAAAGGTTTCATAAACACGTGCTAACTACAATAAGAGGCCTGAGGTGCGGCCTCACCGCTAACCACCGCCGGGAACGCACTCCCTCACCAGAGAAGGATTGGCCACCCTGGTGCAGTATCTGGCCACTACCTCCCACATGGAACTGGCGGAACATGGGAGCCTGGCTACGTCCTGCAGTGGACGTAGCCAGGCTGCTGCTGCTGCTGCTGCTGCTGCTGCTGCTGCTGCTGATGATGATGATGATCTGCGTCAAATGAAACCCGAACGGCAAGCCTTCGCGATGGTGCGCGCCGTCAACTTGTCACAATCGCGCATGCGCGCGCATATGCGCAGAGCGGCCGAAGAGGATTCGCGCACCCGCCAATGGTGATGACAACTGCACAGCGCGCACTATACCATCGCGAAGGCCTGCCGCTGTTCGCGTTTCATTTGACGCCGATAGTACATGCAAGATGGAAAGAAAGCAAAGGGAAAACTTTCACTGTTGTCCCCACTGTGACCGTTCATCGTGACACATGAGAATTGTCACGTGGTCATGACGTTGACTAAGGGGCCGTAGCAGGCGTGTTTCAGGCGAAACTCTTTATTCGGGCGAACTTGTGCCCGAGAAACGGAAAAAGTGTGGCTACGCCCCTGACCTCATGCGATCGCGAAGATGTATTACTAAACATAGCGGCACGACCCGCTATGAGCGGTGGTGACTGTTTGTGAAATCCGAACACTGTAGAGTTCGGGAAAAATTTTGTGTGTTAGTCACATAAATTTGTGCGCACTATTGTTTGTTTCTGTGCTTTCGTTGATTTTTCTGTACCCGCTCCTGCAATGTCCCAGGCATGGGACAGCAGTATTTGTAAATAAATAAATAAATAAATAAATAAATAAGCAAATATTGCAAAAGCGGGCGTGGCATCATTATTCGACGTGTTGTAATGCTCATGTCATTTCCTCATAAGCGCGTTTTTTTTAATTTTTTTTTCTAACGCCGGACTGCATCTGTCATGTACTATTCGCACAAGCTAGAAGGAATACGGGGCTTCTTCGAAGAACGCTCCCACACGTGCGCGATTCTAACGCGACTTAATTGATCGCGCGTGCAAATCACACGCACCACGTAGTCCAAGGCAGTAAGTATATACGGCTGACGGGCAGATGTTATCGCTATAACGATGCACTAGGACTCCCTAACGGCGCGGCTGCAGTAAACTTCCGCTTTCATTTCTCTTTTCGTTCTTTTCTCTTTTTCTTTCTTTTTTTTTCACGGGAAGAATTCTCTTGCCCCCGTAACGACACCCAGGTAACACAAAGGAGGCACGTTATCAACACACGTGCGCATACGCGGAAGGACGAGCAGCAAGACTGTGTGGTATTACCGGGTAACCTAGTTGGCCGCGGCGACCCTCACCTAGATGCGCGACCGGCAGTACGTCGGCTGCGCAGTCGTGAGTCATCATGGCTCATCACCGCTTAACCTTCGTCGGCGTCCGGCCTATACGAACGCGGTTGAAACCGAGAGGACCGGGCCAGCGCCACAACGTTACAATACGACGAGCCACGCGGCACGTAGGCCGCCGGGTTTACGGTAAAAGAAAGCGAAAGCGCGACGGAAGGCGGAAGCGGCGAACTAAACTGGAACGCGGCCTCCGAGACCATCTTCGCGCGATGATGGTCTCGGAGCGCGCCCGGAAGAGACGGGAGCAACAACTGCGGGAAAGTTGAAGCCGACGGTGGCGACCAAACGCGAAATAAAACGTGCCCCCCCCGCCCCCCCCCCCCCAAAAAAAAAGCGGACGTAAATGTAATGCGAGGTTTTTGACGTGGTTGTCTATCTAGCATCTCGATTTTATGGGAGTTTTCCCAAAACTTGAGGGGGAAAGGGGGAAGGGGAGCAAGGGTACGGCGGGGTGTAAACAATTGTCACGTATGCCACTCCCACTCAGCCACTGCGCCGTGCTCCCGACCGGGTTGCAGAAATTATGTGCCTTTTCTCATCTTCTACTAACCACTACCACCACCACTCCCATCATTCCACTAGTTCCTCGGGGAATCCATATAAAGTCTGTATATTTTCCACACCTTTGCCATATGCGAGTAGTTCCGTAATAATTTCACGGAAACGTATGGAATTACTGTAATGGTAAACGGAGTGTTTTAGTGCGTATGGGGAGGGGGGGGGGCGGATGTGTACGTCTCTGTAAGATCGAAAGGTGGGTTGGTCTTGAAGAACTTTGGGGGACGGGGTATCATTCGTATCATTCATAGAAGAGAGAGCTGCAAATGTCGCGAAGCAAGCATGCACTGAAAGAGTCCACACCACCCGGTCGGTGATAACGTAAGACTTGCGAGCGGAGAGGGCCGGTTATAAGCAGTACGACTTTCGTTGCATTCAGTGAGCTATATCCCTCCCTCTCGCCTCGATACTATCAATGTGAAAATCTTGAGAATTAGAGAAAAAAAAAAAAAGGTTTGCCGGAATGCGCACGGAAATCATTTTTAAGAGTTCTTGACAAATGCCAGTCGATCTCCACTGTCTGCTCTGCAAGCGTGGCACATATGACCTCCGTGACCCGCGAGAAAGATTACAGGCGCGCACGTCGAACACAACAAGCAAGGACGCACGCAATCGTTCGACCGATTCGAGAACGATCAATGGCGATTGTCGACGAGTTTTTATTATCGCTGTCAACGGTGATCTCCCCCCCCCCCCCCCCCAAAAAAAAACACGACGTAAAGAGGGATTAACGTGACATCGAGACAGCGTCTGTATGGTTTTCCCAGCGGTTTCTTCTTAAGAAGCAGCGGTGACTGCGGCGGCAGCGCCATGCAACAACGCCGGTGCTTTTATCACTCAGGGCCACACACAGTTCTACTCTCCCTCGCATTATCAGAAACAAAAAAAAAAAGGAAAAGAAAACACGGCTGTACTTTCCTCGGGTCACTTCAATCTCCTTGCGTCTCTCTATTACAGTAAAACGGTAAGAACCGATAAGGAATACCCGCGAAACCCTGACATAACCAAGGTTCCTCCTGCAAACCTCGACGCACCGTGCGGAAATCGGAAGTGACGCGCACAGAGTGCGCCTGCACACGACAACACAACGTCGCGAAGCGTCATTGGTCAGCAGTTTTACCGCACTCTTTCTTTCTTTCTTTCTTTCTTTCTTTCTTTCTTTCTTTCTTTCTTTCTTTCTTTCTTTCTTTCTTTCTTTCTTTCGTATAATCTGTAGAAATATCTTACCTGAATCGACTGCACTGTTTTATTTGCATATTCATGTATTTGTCCACTACCCTATTCAATGCCATTTGGCTCAGAGGGTAGTATCAACAAACAAACAAATAAATACTACGTCTCCACCGGCATCAAGACGACCCAGTCGGAACTCCCGAGGTATCCGGTATTTCCCCCGGCGGCCGGAGTTACCTTGCGCCTAATGACTCTCCCATGTCACGAACGAAAATAAACCAGCTGGGAAGGTCTGAGAGAAAAAAAAAATTAAAACGTGAAACGACGAGCTATAAGCGTGACTCCTAGAGGTTACCGAGCGAATGAAGAAACGCCTAACAAAAACAAACAAATTCTACAAGTTCAGTATGTACCAACAAACCCGCATCAACGCTTTATATCTAATTCATTAAAATGCGAATTGCTTTTCCGGTGTCTTCTACATACAACAAGTCGTCGTCATCAACCATAGCCGTATTAACCGGGGGGGGGGGGGGGGGGGGGGGGGGGCTGAGCCCTTTACTTTCTACAGCGGTCACTCTTGGCTGCCCGCTGGGGAAACCACCAACAAGTAAGGTGTAGTTTTCCATGACAACAGTAATCACTCAATTATGCTTTCACGGGAGAATGAAGTTGTGACGAAGCTATGTTACAAGATAGTTAAATTTGGCTACTTCACATCAACCACCACGGTTACCTTTAACCCTTGTGCAGTATTATAGTGTTTAAGTGCTTATAAGGTGACTAGAAGGTCACGGGATCGAATCCCGGACACATTTTGTTGCACGTAAAGAAGGTCGAGGTCCGTGTACTTGAATTCGGGAGCATAGTAAGGAACAACGAGTGGTCAAAATTTCCGGAGCCCTCCATTACGGCGTCTCTCATAAATATACCGTGGATTTCGGACATTAAACCCGAACAACGATTATTTAACAACTACTCTTCACTAGTAATCTACCACAACTACTACTATTATTACGGCGACGACGAAGGCACATGGTCGACTGAAAAGACAGGCTCGCCGTAAAAAAGCGACGCTGGAACAGGTGATAAAGCAATGGAAAGTGACCCAGGAAGAAACATCAAGGCTAGGAATGCATGCATGCAGGTAAGTGAAAGAAGCCTTCGCGTAGCCCCTTCCATGTCCCCCCCCCCCTCTCCTCCAACCGTACACGCTACAACACACGCGCGGAAAAACGTTCAAAGCGGCGGCGACGAGACCTTGCCTGCGCTGCTCATCGCAGCCGACAGTTGCTCCGCCGTTGCCCAACCTCGCACGCGCTCCCTGCGCTGACATTCACCCACTGGCACACTTCTGTGAGGTCTGTGTGTCTGTGCGTGCGCGCACCGTAGGCTAAGCGCTGCTCGACGGGCCCGTTTCGCGTCGGTGTTTCTTACGTGTACTTTTTTGCTTCGACAAGAGAGGACGCGGCACACTTTCTTTCGTTTCTTGACTTACGCCCCTCCTAGTGGCGGACTCCCTCGCACTCTAAAGCCACCCCCTCACCGACCCCTTTCGTTTCTAGAGCGACGCAAAAAAGTTTCCGTCTCGTTTCCCCCTCGGTTCTCTCCTTCACACATCGTGTGCTTTATTGTTGCCAGATTGTTTCTCGCTATCCACGGCCGGACTACAATGGACACGTGGTGCGGAAGGTGAGAAATGCGGACATTATTATGAAGATAGTGAAAGAATACAGGAAAAAAAAAAAAACGAGATTTGAGATGGATGAAGGACGCGGTTTCACTTTCGTTGAGTAATTCTTCTGTGGGCCTTTGCTTCTTCTGAAACGTCTCTCTGACACGGAAACCATAAAGTTGGGGCAGGTAAGGCCGACGTTCCTACACTAGCTGGTCTAGCAACGTCGGGTAAGGCGACGCCCCTTGTCCCTACTGATAGATACGAACTTAAAGAGAAACAGGTTTATCGAGTAGATTAACTCAAAGATAACGGGTCCCTCGCTACTTATCACCAGATACGCATAACAGAGAGAGAGAGAGAAAAAAAAAGAGAACTGGGGCCGACACTCGCGAGCTGCAGTAATGTGTGGCGCTAGTGATGCGTTACAGTTAGGATCAAATTGATGGATAATCTCTTGCAGTGGATCGCGCCCATTTTGTTTACAGTGTTCTTTGTATTCGTAGTCTTCGCACCTGGATGATTGCATAAGCGTTTTCACCTGTTTAGCCAGACCGACAGACAGACGGGACAAGACAGACAGACAGACAGATATATAGATAGATAGACTGATCGCACAGCCACCATGAAGGTGGCAGAGGTTTACCTCGGTGATATGCATATTAGCACATCACTGCTGACGCAGACGTAGGCAGCTGCGTCCGTGGCGCCACTTAACGGCAAAACGACGACCTCATCAATGCACAAGCTAGCTGTTTGTGTTGAGTGGACACCAAAGTAAAAGAATGAATCGGTTTGGGTCAATAAAATGCACATCGCGACAACCGTAACCTCGGTACTTTCACTACCATGATGTTAATTAATAATAGAGAAGAAAATCAACGTCAAAGGAGCATTTTTAAATTTCGGTCCGAAGTCATCGCGGGTGACTCCATATACTTCAAGGTGTATTTGCCCTATGCTGGCGACAATGGCTGAAAAATTTTTTTTCTAAAGCTCGGTATCTTCAGATCTATGGTCCCCTGAGAGGTAAGTCTACATCATATTTGCGGATTAGGAGCTACGCAGGCCCTAGTAGATGTCACCAAAATCTATGACGGCATGGTGTTTGGTGTGGAAATTTCGAAGTGGCGTCACCAACAGCATCTATTTTTTTTTTTTTTTTTTGAAGGGGAGAGAGGAGATCGGCGTTTTATAGCTCACCAGGCTGCTCGTGGCAACCTGGTTACATTATAATTTCGAAGTAACTTTAAAGGCGTCGGTGAACGCAACGCAACGCAACGGTGAACGTATGCTGCAGCAGTTTCCTCTCGCCAAAGAACAAAAGAAATAAAAAAAAGCAGGCCTGCACGATTTGCTTGCCTCGCCTGTCACGTGTTTGCCCAACTGCTCGCTTGTTTTGTAGACGAGACATTGTAGACGAGACAGTTATTTCGGCACCGACCGGCGTCGCTGGGTCTTCAGGTCGCTTATAGTTCATGTGCTATTCCTGGGCCGCACCCCAAACAAACAGGTTGGAGGATGACGTCACAACGGATGCGAGAAAGGTGAGCTCACCGCGGGAAACCGGAATGCTTCAGGTGTGCGACATAATCTTTGAGGAGCTCTACGATTAGTAATTAGTATAGTATGGGCGGTTTGATCGTAGGTGTTTGCGCGGGGGCCAGCGCCGAGCTGCAGCGCTGAGGTATTGCATACGCTTCCAGTGGTAGGCACCGTCGACATACGGGGGGCGCTTATAGCGACGTCGTGGCGCGCAGGCTCCACCATAAGCTCACCACACCACCCTCTATGATTACGTTGTGCCAAATTCACGTTTTTATGGCCCTCCCGAGAAGTCTGCCAAGGGTGCTGCTGACTTGTAGGTGGAAGCGAGCATAGCTACGCGACGACCCATACACTAAGTTTCGCCCCATAAATTAAATCTATAGCGAAAAGGAGGCAAGGTGGGGGCACTCCACCCTGCCCCTCACCGCAAGGGGAATAGGTGACTCCACCACGCGGCAACAAAGAGAAATAAAGAGGGTGCTTCGGGCGCCCCGAAGAACACTACACACCACCTCAGCCGTTTTTCGCGAGGAAATGCCCGGCATGACATTCCGAGCAGGACGTTAGGTCCATCCGGCCGCCGCCGATTAGCGCCGGAACGGACAGGTGGCGACTTGCCGGCTACAAAGCGGCATTTCTGGCGCGTCCTCGTACTGTCCTTTTAACATGGGCTTGGCTCGGCTTCGCGCCGCAATCCACACGCGTTTCGCTGCGCACAGCAACAGCGACTGCTGCCTCCGCCACGCGAAAGGGCTAAAGTAGGGCAGTGGAGGGTGCCCGTGGAAAAGTGCCGCTACGGAAAAGAAAGAGAGAAAGAAGGAAGGAAAGAAAGAAACGAGAGAGGACGGCACGGGGGCTTTCTAATTATTTGTTTTTTTTTTTTTAGTTGGGACGAAGTGAACAGCTGTTGGCGATTCCCTGCAGTGCATGTTACTTTTTTTTTGTATATTCTTTCAAATCTGCCGTAAGCATATGTGCACTGTAAGTGCAAGATGCCCATGCCTGTCAAGCTAAAGGCCCCACATCCTGACGTCCATTCCTCGTGCTAGATACATAAACGCAAGAGACGGCCAAGAATGGCGACTGCCTCCTCGGCAAATAATTGGTTCGCCCATTCGTCGAACTTTTCGTCTTGCTTCTGAAAACAGGGTCGTCGTGATTTAAAAAAAATAAATAAATATGAAGGCGACAGCAAGGGGGGGGGGGGTCGTCTTTTTTTTTTTATTCCTTCGACAGCCCATTTCTCCGCGTGCGATGAAACACGACTTGCTCAACGAGTTAATCTCCATTTTTTTTTTTTTTCGGTGGTTCAGTAACCTCTTTTCGCTATCCGTCTTCCTGGTTTTTTAATGCCGGTATGGTTTTCCCTGGCTCAAAAGTTGCGATACACTTGAATAGTAGCGTTGCACATCAGATTTGGGTGCACGTTAAAGAACCCCAGGTGGTCAAAATCTCCGGAGCCCTCCACTGCGGCGTCTCTCATAATCAAATGGTGGTTTTGAGACGTTAAACCCCACAAATCAATTGAATAGTAACGTTGCACATTCAAAAGGGTCGTTTTTTAGATGTTTCTCCGATGGTGCGCCGTCGGTTCTCGGAGAAACAAAGAGAAAACCAAATGTTAACGCGAGAAAGTGCACATGTACTCCCATTTTTCTCGTTAACTATTAAGCCATGTTTCACACGGAACATGTGGTGGCTATACGCGAATAGCATTCTGCATGTTCTAAAAAAAAATATTACGCAAAGTGACTATGACACGTCATCTGTGGGCGACGGAGTGCAAGTTACTATACTTTCGCTGCCTCTGCCTTTTTTGTTATTACTAATTTTACTGCTTGTGACCGGCTGACTGACCGACTTGGAGGTGTCATGTCCATTATTAATTGGTATACTGCTTGACTATTGCAGACTGACAGTCACTGACTATAATAACTGTTACTCATCGACTGCTTGCAACTGACTGTCGCTAACTGCTTTCGACAAACAAAAATTAATTGTGAGTTCCTGGCTTCGTAACTGAGCGGCAGTGTGAACTTTACTATCGCTGACTGCCTGATTGTCACTGACTGGCGGTCACTGAATGAATGTTGCTGATCGACTGCTTGTGACAGACCTACTGACGTTGACTATACATCTGATTCACTGCGATTGGGCTACTGATTGGCTGTTAATGGATGATTGTTACACGATTGACTGCTTGTGACAGACCGACTGAGTGCGGGTATCCATCTGAATGACTGCAATTTGGTGGTAGTGGTTAGAAGATGAATTTCTGCAACCTGGTCGGGAGCACGGCGCAGTGCCTGCAATTTAGGGACTGCAATTTAGGAACTAATAGTGCCGTTCGGACTGCGACTTATTGTTATTTAAGCGGCCCTCTCAAGCATTGCCCATAATTCAAAAAAAAAAAAAAACTCACCTCCCGTTCCAAGAACCCGGAGAATGTCAAAGTGTGACATGTCCACTTTCCCTTGGCCAGCGAGGTTGACTGCAAATTGCAAGAAAGAAAAAAAAAGAAAAAGAAACTTCGTTAGCCGAAGTCGCATGCCATCCAATTTGGCACTAATTGCAACTTGCGAGCAAGGAAGAGAAAAAGACACGGAAATGTTTCGAAATGCGGCGAAGTTGCGACGAGATGTGCCGGGTACGTGTACAATATTCCCGTCACGACCGCGTGGCTTCCATCAAGGACGCACGGGAAAAAAACTCTTCACGTATGAAAACGCACGCACGCATATACATACACACCAGAAATGGGGTTTACGCTGAAATTCGGAGATAAAAACAATTTGAGTTCTCACGAGCTCACCTTCCACGACCCCCCCCCCCCCCCCCACACACACACACACACACACACACACAACTTTCTTCAACTGAGTTGAAGAAAGCGTCAAGACTATAAAGACACGACTTGTACAACACGTGATGGCATTTAATGCTTGCCATTCAGAGATAAGAACTACTAGCGTTCTCACGAGCTTATCTTCCGCGGCCTCGCTTTGGCTAACACTCGTTGCAGTTCATTTAAGAAAAGACGTAGAATTTGGTCAGAAGGGCGCTTAATCCTACGCGTCGCTGTTATCGGCAAGCGCCAGCCGGTCGGGTGTAATCAGACGACCACTCTATGAGATTTTTGGAGAGGGGCGCCTTTGAATGAAGAAAAGTACAAGGTCATTGGAAAGCCGTCCTCCTTGAGATGGTGATAAGATAAACCAAAACCTCGAAATGCAAAACGTTTGCGCGAACTGAGTCGCCGTCACAAGATTTCAAGGAATTATGCCTTACGGACAAAACGACGAACACGACGAAATGACCTGATTGAGACTAGATGATTGTATGGGAAAAGTTTCCCATGACAAGCAAAAAAAAAAAATGGGGGCGAGTAGCTGCACTTAATGAGTTAGATGGCCGTAGACGTTAAGGATTCCCGGCTGATTACTCGTTATGAGTGCAAGAGAGAGCTTGAAAGAGTTAATTGGCAGTTTTTAGGAGTTAATCAGTTCGTTTTATCGGCACGGCGCACTTGCGTAGATAATCACTGATGCCCCGTCTTCGAACGTATTGTACAGATACGATTGTTTTTATAGATAAATAGATAGATAGATAGATAGATAGATAGATAGATAGATAGATAGATAGATAGATAGATAGATAGATAGATAGATAGATAGATAGATAGATAGATAGATAGATAGATAGATAGATTTGTGGGGTTTAACGTATCAAAACCACCATGTGATTATGAAAGACGCCGTAGTGGAGGGCTCCGGAAATTTCGACCACCTGGGGTTCATTAACGTGCACCCAAATCTGAGCACACGAGCCCACAACGTTTCCACCCCCATCGGAAATGCAGCCGCCGCAGCCGGGATTCGATCCCGCGACCTGCGGGTTGGCAGCCGAGTCCACTAGACCACCGCGGCGGGGCTTGCTTTTACAGCACACGGAATCGCAAATAAAAGAGGGTTAGAATAATCGAAGCGAAAACGGAGCGCGCATGGTCTAATACCAAACGGCATTTATTTATTTTTTTTCATTAGACGACAATGCGCAGAACCATGCAGACGACACAGTGGCTGGTCCATCATCGGAAAGCAACTTTGTGCAGACTACAGAGCGCAGAACTGCAGGGCGACACAACACGTATATACTCTGTCGGAGTGCACAACAGCCCAGATGACCCGAAACTGCAAGGAAAACCGGAATCATGGACAAACCAGAACAGCCTGGATGGCGACTCGCGAGTTAGCGTAGAAACTCACGAGAACATTACGCGAGACAGAACTTCAACTTGGCTCGAGCCGGCCGCTGACGATCATCACGAAAACATTAACAAACATACGTTAACAACGTGTAATGGAGCCCACGCATGTAAGAGGCACACTTTGGAGCTGGACGGCAACTCGCGACCAAGATCGGCCACATAATCAAGTGTTTGCGTTTATCTCTTTCTTCAGGAAAAGTCCCGCCTTTTGAAATCCGATCTAGCTGGAGGTTTCTTCTTTATTATTATTATTCTGCGGCCGCTTTTTCGTTTCAGCTCATTCTTCCGCATACACCGCTGTATATGCTATACGCTGTCCTTCATATAGAAGAACACGCATCCGTCAAATTACCTTGTAATACATAGCCGACAGAAGGCGGAAAGATATCTCACGTAAGGCCACGCGAGTCAACGTCTAAGGGCTCTTAATTCGACGCTCCATTCTAAGCCCAGAAATGACAGGCACCTAATTATCTCCATCTATCTATCCCTAATTACTCTTTCTTTTCGATGTATTGTAGAAGGTTCCGGGAAAATAACAGCACCTCGCGAGCGACAATTAAGCCTCTGATGCAAACCAAGAGCGTAGCGATACTAACGGTGTCAACCTTCGCGATAACCCGATCCGCCGAAATACATTCGATTATCTAGGCAGAATAGTAACAATAGCACTGACTGTTGTCTTACGTTTAGAAGCCACGATACGCCTTTACGGAGGATACGATGTACTAGTACACCATATAGTATCAATATTGTCTACTAGTACACCATAGTATGGTTATGGTCACTAGTACGTCAAAGTATGGATATTGTCTACTAGTACACCATAGTATGGACAATGTTCACTAATACACCATAGTATGGATATGGTCTGCTAATACACCATAGTATGGAACACCATGGGGTTCTTCGATGCGCTTGAAATTTAACACGTTTCCGTTCAAATTTCGCGCGAGTCAATTGGATTTCACCTCCATTGATGTGCCGCCACCGCGGCTGGGATTCCACCCCGCGACCTTCGAGTCATCAGTCGAGTGCCATAGGCACTATAGACCACCGTGACGGGCCGAGTTTGTACAAAGAAAGCGATATAGAAGTTGCGGATACACAAGACAATGTCATCGTTGACATTGGCGCACTATATCTATGCAAGAGTATATACGTGGTTGGTAGTTACTGAATCGCGAAACGCAATCTTACACGAATACACCCTTGTCTCCCCACAAATGTAATGTTTATAGGCATTTTTTTTATTAGGTGAACTAAGGGAAATGAAATGCGAACGTCTATTTCAATCTTTCTTTATTCCTTTCCCTCATCACCGGTAGTCTATAGGGGTTATGGTGCCAGACCATGCAGACGAGAAGGTCGCGGGATCGAATCCCGGCCGCGCGGAGGCCGCATTCGACGTAGGCGAAAATGCTAGAGGTCCGTGTATTTAGATCCAGGATCCCGTTAAAGAACCCCCGGTGGTTGAGAGTTACGGGGAACTCCGCTACGGCGTCTCTGAATAATAGCGTGTGGAAATATATGAGCGCACAAGGTAGAAAAGGAAAAGCACTTGACAGGAAAGACGCTCACTTACAACTGAACTTTTATTAGAAAACATTCATCGCACGAGAACACAAAACGCGCAGGCGCAACCAACCATCACTTCAAGGTGCCACATATCATATATTTCCACATTACGTTGTGCCAACTGGTTCAGCATTCCACTTTATTGAATAATATCATGGTTACAGGACGTGAGTAGAACTCAAACAACTAATATACTCCTACGATTCCATATGATCTTTCGCGGAATCCACATAAAGTCAGCACTATCTCTATATATTCGCCATGTATGATTCTTACGGTAACATGTGGAATCATCTGGAGTGGCATCCGGCAAGCATAGCTCGGCATGCTCACTCATGAGTACTCTCACTCACACTCATTCATACTCATTTGAACATGGTGAGTGTAAGTATGAGTGAGTACTGATGAGTATGAGTAGGAGTGAGTAGAACGTGAGTGAGTACTCATGAGTATAAGTAAGAGTGAGTATGGACGTGAATGAGTACTTTCAGTGTGAGTAGGAGTGAGTATGAACGTGAATGAGCATTCTGAGTGTGAATAGGTGTGAGTATGAACGTGAGTGACTACTCTGAGTGTGAGTATAAGTGAGTATGAACGTGAGTGAGTACTCCGAGCGTGAGTAGAATTGAGTATGAACGTGAGTGAGTACTCATGAGTGTGGGTAGATGTGAATTTGAACGTGAGTGAGTACTCATCAGTGTGAGTATCCATGAGTATGAACGTGAGTGAGTATTCATCAGTGCGAGTAGGAATGAGTGAGAGCTTGTGAGTGTGAGTAGGCGTGAGTATGAACGTGAGTGAGAGCTTGTGAGTGGGAGTAGACGTGAGTATGAACGTGAGTGAGGGTGAAGGCTGAAAAAAATTGTGGTGAGTATGAGTGAGTAGTCTCTCAAAGTGCCGACCTATGCCGGCAAGTACCAAAAGGGATTCGAATCGGCGTCCTTCCTCGTCGAGCTTACAGCAGCAACGTGTCACCACACGGAAAGTAAAGTGGGTCACGTGCCCTCTTCGAGGACGTTACACGAGCAAGCGGTCGCGCGTGCGTCTTTACACCACCACGCGGAGTGCGGTTTGCGGGCCGCTATAGCCGAGAGCGAAGGATGGCGGAAGTTACACACAGAGATGGCAACGAACCGTTTCCTTCAAAGAACAGCGCCTGCAATACCGAGTTGCCACGGTGACGACTGCGGAGGGAAGGAGAGGAATAGTAAAAGAAAGACGTCAGCATTCGCGGGAATATATCTTTTTTTTCTCACTCTCGCTCTTTCTTTCACTTTTTTTTTCTGGCATGCACACGCAAACTGAGACCGGAGCCACGCACACGACTACGCGGACCTCGATATCTGGCGAGATTTCGCGGGAAGACAGTGAGGCGGTAAATGCGTTAAATATATGCTTGGGGGGGGGGGGGAAGAAACATTGAAGGTTGTCTGTGAGTTAGTGTGTGTGCGTACGAAACTTCTAGAATGCAAGGATCAGAATGCAATTCCGATCAGAATTCCGCCGATTTCGTGCCGGCGTAGCCCCAATATTTTAAGTTTGCTTACAAATATACGACTACAAATGGACATCCAGATATATGTAACAAAGTGAATGATGGCTAGTTGAACGATAAATGAAGGTGCGAGTGAAACGGCGAGACAAACACAATGACACCGAAGAAAGGTTACTACAGGACGGATATAACAGGTCGCCCCTCGCCTCCCCCCATCCCTTTGCCCCAAACACACACACGCGCACACACTTTCTTCCTATCGTATAGTTGACTTGGGATATTCTCAGCTCTGATGGGGCCACGAGAGGCTACTGCACGCGCACGGAAACTCTCGGTGAGATCCAACGTTGACAAGGTGTCGACAAACCTTGGTTAATGGTAAGTGTTGACTAATACAGTACAACGCTCGGTATTCGCTGGTTGTGTAACTGCAGCGTTGTCGTCATAACGGCTGACAGGGAAGAGTTGGTGATTCGCGATACTGGAAACACGAGCGCTTATAACTACACGGGAATTTGTACCCTTGCAAATGTGTGCCTGTTAGGTGCTCGTATGCCGAACATCATTTTTTCTTTTTAATCTTCGATTTAACCCCAATCCGGTAATAGAGTTGCCGACCTTTTTTTTTTTTTTTCGCCTCCGGGAATACGTTCCTACGACGTAACGGACCAACGTCGTTCGTGACCCCGTTACGGCTCTGGTGCGTGTCAGGACATGCACTGCCATCGCGCCCCGAAAGCAACCACGAACGCTGCAAGCAAGCGCGCCCCTTTCAGAGCCCAAAGAAGTCGTCAACCACCCCCTTCTCTCGTTCTTCTTTCTCTCTCTCTCTCTCAGCCATCCCTTTCAATCGTCTTGGCCTCCATTGCCGCGCGCCGTACAGAAGGCACCGAAGACGACCCGACTCCAAAAAAGAGCGACGCTAACGTCCAGCGCTGCAATAATTAAGCCGTAAAAGTTATCTTAACTGCTCTCTTAACGAGCACTGAAACCACGTTTCCGTCAGTGTAACGTGCGATTCGATCTTGCGCCAGATGGCTCGTCGCAAATTGGACTGCTTCCAGTCGTTCCCAAACCGAAGTCTCTTTATCTTTCATTCAGAGGCGATTCACCAGTGAAGTGATGCCGACCTGCATTTAGTTGCCAGTGATAGTTTGGCGCGTTGGTAAGGCTTCGTGATCGTGAAACGGCGCGACGAAAATACACGCAAAACACCCATTACGTGCGTTCGTTTCTTCTTCGTTGTCAGATATGTGTGTCCCTTCTCGGCGCCGTTTTGAAATAATGAACTTCTGCGTTTAATTTAAAATGTTCGCTAACCAAGGCAACCACAGATTCAAAGTCCTCCCACCCACCCACCCACCCACACACACACCCCACCCATCTACCCCCCCCCCACACACACACACAGACACACACAAAAAAATAAAGCAATCGTCAACGCAGCGAAAAACCTTAACAAAAGAATTCCCTAAGGCACCTAATCAACGTTCGTCAATCTTGCTAAGGTATAAGTATCTAGAAGAATCGGCGTAGTAGAACGCTGAATAATGAGCAGTATAATAATAAATTAATAATCAGAAAAAATATAACACAATTTCTAGACATTTCCTTATCGCTTATCCAGAGTGTGTCACTCGCCAAGGTACAGCGTAGGTGAGTTATCACGCTGCTATCTTTAGGTCACGGGTTCGATTCCCTGTTGCGGCGTCCGCACCTTGATAGGGGTCGAAACGCTCTTAACACCCGTGTATACTTCGATTCACAATCAAGGTAAAAAACCCCAGACGATCGAAATTGATCCGTAGCCCCCCCACCCCCCCCTCCCCATTACAGTGCCGTAACCAGAAATCTTTTTCGGGCGGAGGGAGTTGTTTTTTAACCATACATTGCGTGTGTTGGTGCGTTCGTATGTGCGCACGTGCAATGAGCACGCAAAAAAAAAAATCCGAGGCTTTGTAACCCCTCGCCTCGTGTCATGTCACTGTTTTGGCACGTAGAAATATATAAACTGGCCACGCTTTGCAGTAGATGACCCGCAGTGGTGATAGTGGCTAAGATACTCGGCTGCTGACCCTCAGGTCACGTGATCAAATCCCGGCTGTGGCGGCTGCATTTTCGAAGGAGGCGAAAATACTGTAGTCCTGTGTGCTCAGATTTGGCTGCACGTTAAACAACCCCAGGTGGTCGAAATTTCCCGAGCCTTCCACTACGGAGTCTCTCACAATCGTATGGTGTTTTGGCACGTTAAACCCCACATATCAATCACGCTTTTCATTAGCATTTCGCCAACCCCTTTAATTTTTTTTTCTTTGAAAAGTAGCGTATACGCATTTAAGAAAACCAAGGTCTGCATAAACCAATTCTAAAAACTACTTCTCTTTCAGTCTCAATTCAAATAATCCAGTTCTCCTGACAAGTAATTTATGAATCCTCGCTCTAAACAAAAACTACGAATGTAACAGCACCAAATAAAAGAAAAACGATATCAGACGAGCTCGCAAAGACCTCACGTTATGCTTACACCCCGTACGCGCTCGGCGGTTAGGTCGTCACAGCCGCTTAAATTAGTTTCTTTCCTCCTTCGGGATACTATTATAGCTCTTATTGACCGATACATACGCTGTCTCTTACGCACACGATTCGTATACCCATGCATCACCTTTCTTTACTTTTTTTTTTCCTTGGACGAAGTAAATTTGATGACGTAGCGCGTGCACGTTTACAGGAACTGCAAGGACATCGCCGCCTCGCTCGTTGTGCAGTAAACACAGCTTGATTTTTTTTTTCCGATAATGTTTACGTAACGCTGTGAGTCCCAGTTCAGGTTCCCGATTAGTATTAGCCACGGGTTTGTGTCAACAAAAGTGAACAGCGCAAGCTTCAGCTCATTTATTGCGTAGAACGAAATTGTCCGAAAGTATTGAGCAAGCAACTTAGACGTTCAACTAACAAAACAAGCGTTATTATTATTATTATTATTATTATTATTATTATTATTATTATTATTATTATTATTATTATTATTATTATTATTATTAAGAGACATGGGACGGACGGAGGCGAAGTGGTGTCGATGCCTTCCAGAAATAACTAACTTTTTGCAGTAAGAGGTTTTCCAAATCGTGGTTTATACTGTCGCTTCTTTGGGCTCCCTGTAAGTATGACGTCATCTATCTATCTATCTATCTATCTATCTATCTATCTATCTATCTATCTATCTATCTATCTATCTATCTATCTGTCTGTCTGTCTGTCTGTCTGTCTGTCTGTCTGTCTGTCTGTCTGTCTGTCTGTCTGTCTGTCTGTCTATCTATCTATCTATCTATCTATCTATCTATCTATCTATCTATCTATCTATCTATCTATCTATCTATCTGTCTGTCTATCTGTCTGTCTGTCTGTCTATGTATGTATGTATGTATGTATGTATGTATGTATGTATGTATGTATGTATGTATGTATGTATGTATGTATGTATGTATGTATGTATGCATGCAACCGACCAGTTATGCCAAACTACTTAACATCCCTTCATTTCCCCTCTTTCGTTTTGCTTCCCGCATACGGCCTGCCACAACTGCAGATCTCTGTAGACACTTTCAATCACTTCTCGCGGGGCACAACAATCGGTAGGTTAACGAAGTCTGAAAAGACTCAATACGCAAGTCAATCAAGCCTGCGACCACCCCGAAAGAGAAACGCGCCCAAGTGTACGGATTGGGGCAAACGAAACGACGACATAGAAAAATGTAGGGCGGCGCGGGCGTTAGGTTAAAATGCGAAAGAGGAGGCGGTGCAAGGCTTAACATGAAGACAGCGTGATCGCTTAGGATTGTTAGCTCTATGTGGTTATTATTATTATTATTATTATTATTATTATTATTATTATTATTATTATTATTATTATTATTATTATTATTATTATTATTATTTAATTACACCGAAATCGAAACACAATATGGCGTCCTGTTTCAAAATTGACGTTACACGGTGGAAATATGCCACTCGGACAACCATCTTGGCGAGAGAAGAAGCAAGAATGAAAGCGGACGAACAGAGATGAACGATTGCAGGCGACAAAGAAAGATGGCGCCAGCATTCACCCTCCTTCTTTATCCTCTATACCGGACGCCGCCTTCCTTGGCGGCGACTGCAGAGGATGCTATAGCCGCAGACGGTGTTCCTATAGCGGACGACGACGCAACCGCTGTTGTTACTCTAACCGTTACCTCAGCAGCCGCTCCGCACCTCTCTTACCGGTTTCTTTTTTCTTTCGTTACTTCAGTTCTTCCTTTTCTAGATTTTGTTAGCACTTCCTTTTGTCTACAAGGCACCAGGAAGAGAGACGATGATGCAGTCGGGTCCGCACAGGGGTCCTTCCAAAAATAACGCCCTCCAACTTTCTTTCTTAGCCCTCTGTGTTACCACTAGCACACATCTATACAGAGGAGGGCAGACGATCTGCTTCTTCTATGCATCTAGAGTGTCCCACTCGTCCTCATACGCTCTCGCCATCTCTCCAATCAATCTCGCCTTCTTCGCGTTCCGGTCTTGGTTCGTTTAATCCTCTTCGTAGATTGCATCGCGTCACGCTAACAACCGGCCCGCGTCGCTAAGTTCTTTTCATGAGTCTATCGCGCAATAGCAGAAACGGGTCGAGGCTTCGAAACGCTGTCACGATCACCAGCCCGTTTGAAAGACAGACGGACGATTCGCGGGATGGGCCACCGCGAACTGGTTGCAGCCGGTGCTGACCTGCTTTGGTGACAGAATGTCGGGCATCCCCTGTCAACGCTCTGTCGCGTGAAAAATAGCTGCTTCAAACGTGCTGACGATTCCACCCCCCCCCCCCGTTCCCCACCCCAACACCACATGCCTTTTCATGTATTCGCCAGAATACACCCGCTCATAAAAAACGAAACAAAAACCAAGTGAAATGAATGTGACGCGACCACCGCGCCATAAATAGGCAGTTTACGAATAAGGTACGCAAATATAGCGTTCGTTGCGAGCGCACGCATTTTTCCGTCACTTAACGCGAGTAGCTAAGAGAATAGCGTACGACGCATGCGCAGAGGTGACAGACGCCAACGCAATGCTTTGAGCACCGTATTATAAAACTCCCTTAACGAATACATGTGCCATTTCAAAATGTGGTGCTCCGTACGCGACTAAATCGCGTTTGTAAGCTATATACGAATCCCGAGATAGATAGATAGATAGATAGATAGATAGATAGATAGATAGATAGATAGATAGATAGATAGATAGATAGATAGATAGATAGATAGATAGATAGATAGATAGATAGATAGATAGACAGACAGACAGACAGACAGACAGACAGACAGACAGACAGACAGACAGACAGACAGACAGACAGATAGATAGATAGATAGATAGATAGATAGATAGATAGATAGATAGATAGATAGATAGATAGATAGATAGATAGATAGATAGATAGACAGACAGACAGACAGACAGACAGACAGACAGACAGACAGACAGACAGACAGACAGACAGACAGATAGATAGATAGATAGATAGATAGATAGATAGATAGATAGATAGATAGATAGATAGATAGATAGAACTTACGAAGACACGAACGGAAGGGCATACAAAACTCACGGCGGAACGAGCTCCAACATAAATACTACACATAAAATGATAGAAGAAAAAAAAAGAAGTACATATATGACAGAAGAGAAAGGCGGAAGCAACGTCTCGACTTTAAGTAGAACACGCGAAAAAAGCGGCGTTCAAGAAAGACAGCTGACAAGCGTTTTGCGGCGCCGCGCGCATTCCATCGCTGCGTTTCAGACATGGCGGAAGTGGTGAAGTGCCGGCGCAGAAAAAGGAGTCCCGCGGGATCTCGGCTGAGCGAACGGGAGAGTGCGAGAGTCGAGCGAAGCGGCCTCTCACATTCCGCTACCGCTGCGTGAGGATATGTCAGACCGTGGCTACGACACCATGTGTGGCAAACTATATATAAGACCGTGCAATACTTGAGGTACGCTCGTTAAACGTCCTTTGCGAATGTAAACTGCGACAAGCGGCGCATGCGTAGCCGGTTTAGAACAGTAACGTTGGGCTAAACTATAGTGTTCTGTTAGTTAAACATCTGCCTCTTTTGGTATACAACGTGAAATACAATTCAACTGGCAGAACAGTCTGCCGATCACGGTGATATAATATTTCTTTGTTTAGCTGTTACTTCATCTATTGCGGTCCGTTGCTTTGTTCTTACGCATAACTGATCCCGTCCTGCCTAATACATGCCTAAACTTACATTCTTTGTGGTTTATTACGCATGTATAACAACTAAGGTTCTATAAATCTTTGCATACTTTCCAGTTTTTTTATCAGTGTTCTAAACCCATCTTACCCATATCAACCAATGATCCAGTTAAAACTTTTGCTACTTTTGTATCGCAGTGCCTAAGGAAGATGGACTCCTCCTCTACGGATTTTACGTAATCATCCTGGCACTGTTGCAGCGGACAGATTCCCCCCCCCCCCCCCCCTTCTTGCTAACAGTTGCCCCGGCTTGCAACGGATCGGGCGATCTCCTAGCGATATTGGAAAAGGTATTAGAATGGAAATACGAAGAATTGGAGGTGCGTTACATAGCCTATAAACTCCGGCCACCCCGTTATTGCATTTTGTGGTTCCTCTTTGAGATCTACGTCATGCACGACTGAGTACGTATGCGGCAACTGTAGATAGCTTTTACACTAACGTTAGCTTTTATGGTGTCAATCTGTTCGCTCTCAACGTAGCGCGACTAACGATTCCACCCCTTCCTAAATATGGGTAAATAATCGTTTTTTTTTTTCCTTTGTGGCTTCCATTTTTCAAACCGGCTAACGATATCCATATATATGCAGAAAAGCCAAATTTGGACTTGACCCCCTCTACTATTTATTATCAGAGTGACTGCATATGGATTATTCTGTCTGTCTTACACCGTAACTTCTAGAACACCGTAACAGCAACCTTTTGTGGCGCTAGAGTTACTGTATATGCTACCTATAGATACCTGAAGGTAGCATGTACAGTAACTATGTAACAAATGCATACACCGCTCTCCCTATTTTTGTCGAACTACATGTCATCTGCAGAGACACTTATGTCACGTACGGAACCTGTAGATACACTCATATCGATTCTATTGTTTTCTTTCTCTTCTCTCTCAATTTCGATATGCTTACCACATCTAAGTTATACACGACATGTTCTTTCGTTGTTCTATACTATATATTCTTGTCTGTTAAATATGTGTGTATTAGTGTATGTGTGAATAGATGTGTATGTATATATGCATGTGTGCGTATATGCATTCTATCTGCTATTTCTCATTTTATTAATGTGTATTTCTGTAATTATATGTCTGTAAATGACCCCAATACTAGCCTTCGGCTAAGGGGTCATACAGTGTTTGCAAACAAAATGTACTTATTTCATGTGAATAAAATTTCCAACTTCAAACTTGCAGTTTCTCTAAAAAGATGGCGCCACTTGTGTCGACGCTCTTGGATACGTCACCGGTATTCAGCCCACGGCGTTCGCCGGAAACTTCGTAGGTGCCAAAGGCGAACTAACCAGGTGTTCCACGTTAATGACCTGTGTCTTAGATGATGAGCCTCTAACTAAGACTTAAAATAAGTGTTTCTTAGATTTAGGTCATAGTTTGAGTTTACGTTATGCTATACTGAAGGGTGCACAAACACAGCCGAAATACAGGAACAACGTGACGGCACAGAGCACCGTTACGACCAAAGGGTACAGCTTTTAATTGAAAAAAAAGCTCACTTACATAGTACCAAAAGAAGAGAGAAAATAACAATAGGGGTGACATTTTATTTATACACGCTACAGCCCACATCTGCGTCATCCGTTGTTCCTACGGGCATCACCTCATTGGTTGATTGATTTGTGGGGTTTAACGTCCCAAAACCACCATTTGATTATGAGAGACGCCGTAGTGGAGGGCTCCGGAAATTTTGACCACCTGGGGTTCTTTAACGTGCACCCAAATCTGAGTACACGGGCCTACAACATTTCCGCCTCCATCGGAAATGCAGCCGCCGCAGCCGGGAATCGAACCCGCGACCTGCGGGTCAGCAGCCGAGTACCTTAGCCACTAGACCACCGCGGCGGGGCGGGCATCACCTCATTCATCACTCTTATACCGTAACATGACGTATGCTGCAATGCGACGCATAAAGAAACCGAACACACACACACACACACACACCGATAAGAGAGATGATAGCAGAAGACGGGGCGGATGCAGCTTAGGCACAATGAAACGACAGTGGAAAGGGTGATAGTGTCATTGTGCCAACTGCAATGCACGCAAGCGCACAGAAACGTGGTGCATGGAGGGTTCCACCGTTACGCATCCAACTATGGCGTTACGCGGAACAGCGGCCGTTGTCGCGGTGCTTTCAAGCGTGCACTCATCGCTAGCGGTACCACCGTGGTAGGACCGCATTCAAAGTGCGCCCGTGCTATATTTATGTACGCCGAGAAAGAAAGAGAGGGAGGAAGGGCGGGTAGGTATAGAGAGGCGGCGATGTCCGCTTGTACCAAGAGTGCTGCGAGGGGCCAGCGAGTCGTATGTAGAGCGTGGAAGGTTAGCGCGAAGTCGCCGCTGCCAGCGATATAGGGCCTACCTACGGGTGTGTACTGTACTCGCGACTTGAAAAACAGGACAAGTTAGGGCTAAGGAAAGCGCGTACTTTCGTGCGCACAGTCTTCGGTTATGGTCATATACACCATTTCACAGAAAGAAAAAAAAAAAAAAAAAACACCGCCATGATGGGCTGTGCGCGGGAGTACAAAGGCTAAGGGCGCAGAGTTGTCAGTGCATTTTCGAGGGGACGCGCCAATTTGCACAGCCCAAGGAGGGCTATGGCGGCGCCCAGGGAGGCGTTTATGAAAAGGTGAATAGCCGCAGTTTCAACTCAAACGCGTAAATCAGAGCTTTAAAGGCCAGATTCGTTATCTCGATCAGTTGCGCTTATCGGTCGCTGCGGTAAAAAAAAATAACAGGAAAGAAAGAAAAAGAGAAAAGTTGACACCGCGTTCGAATCCGTGAACTCTGTCTGTACAGGCGGGTGTGGATGAGAGATCGTGGCTGCATCGGAGGAAGGAAAGCTCGAACAATAAGACCGAGAACTGTCAACACAAAAACTAGCCTCTCTTGTGCTCTTGTGGTGTTCGACTGCTCACCCGAAGGTCACGGGATCGAATCCCAGCATCATTTTCAACGGACTCGAAAATGCCTGAGGCCCGTGTACACGCATTTTTAGGCGCACGTCTAAGGAACCGCAAGTGGTCGAAATCCCCTCTTATTCACTGCGACGTCCCCTCATGATCGTACCGTGGATATGAGACGTTAAACACGAACAATTATGTTATCATTACCACAGGAACTGAAGATATTCTTTGCGTCACCACTTCTGTAGGGGATACGGCGGGTAGTAACAGGAGCCCATGTGTCGAGCAGGAACCGAAAAGAAAAAAAATAATCCAGCGTGCTTCGACCTTCGCCTACTGTCAGGGCCACGCGTCAAAAAATGTATTTTGGTGCGAGAGTGAGAAAGAGAGTGGAAGAGAAAAAGGAAGAACAAGAGAGGGAGAGAGGTGTGGAACAAACAGTACGGTAGAAAAAAAAATAGAGAGGTGAATGCCGAACGACAGGCACAGAATGTATGTCTACAGGACAGCTGGGGTTGAGTGCGGCAGAGCGCGCGCATGCGATGCCACTCGCCGCTGCAACGCAGGTGGCAGTGCGTGCGCAATGTGTGTTCGCACCTGGTCGCGCGGCGCTCCGTTTAAAATCCTCGTTGACCGCACGCTGAACGCGATAGCGGCGATACCGTGTCATTCACACGCAATCTTGTAGGCTTCCACGCAGCACACCGATTGATTGATTGATTGATATGTAGGGTTTAACGTCACAAAAGCACTATATGATTATGAGAGACGCCGTAGTGGAGGGCTCCGGAAATTTAGACCACCTGGGGTTCTTTAACGTGCACCCAAATCTGAGCACACGGGCCTACAACACTTCCGCCTCCATCGGAAATGCAGCCGCCACAGCCGGGATTCGAACCCGCGCCCTGAGGGTCAGCAGCCGAGTACCTTAGCCACTAGACCACCGCGGCGGGGCAGCACACCGAAGAGGCTAGAACATTTTTGCGAATGCACACGAATGGGGGAGCTTGAGAGAGTTGGCATGCGCCAATCTTGGTTGATACAGCACACACGAGACGACGACGGAAGAATGAGGAAAACACAGGATATCTTTCGCGAATTTATGTGTCGTTTTCTCCAAGTTTTGAAAGGCGCGGGAGGATGTACCAGAGTGGGTTTCGCGACAGGGACCGTTGTCTCACGCATGCCAAGGTTTCTGTAAGTGGTGCAGCTCAGAGCTGACGGCTCATCATTGCATTTTGTAGCTGCGCTGTTAATAATGACTGTTGGGCTTTAAAGTCCCGAAAATCGCGATATGATTATAAGAGACACCGTGGCGAAGGACTCCGGCGATTCCTTACACCAGGGGTTCTTTTAACATGCAAGCGCGCGGGCCTCAAGCCGGGATTCGATGCGGCGACCTGCGGGTCCAGAGCCGACCATAACCAAACACATCGTCAGTTTAGTTGAACTGTTATTCCCTTGTATTTTGGCAAGTATGTGAGAAGCTTTAATTGGAAGGAAAAATAAATGAAAAAAAAAAAGAAAGCTGCGGCTCTGTGGTAAGGTACTCCCGTTCGATCGTGATTTTTTTTTCCCTCATTGTGCGCGACGGCTGTTCTTGTAATCTCGTAAAAGCTCTCGCAGTAACAAGGAACGCATGAGCACTATACTCGGCGACCACGTTTCTTGGCGCTGAAGGCAAAGCTACGGAGGCGGAGCTTTGCACGTGTAGCACTACGCGAAGTAGTCCGTTAAGACGCGCGTCTCGTAACGCTGTGGAAAGCGACGGGGGTAACCATCAGCGTTTAGTGTAGACGCAGAGGCCGCTTAGCGTTTGAGGTGCACATAAAAAAGGCGGGAGTTTTCCAGACAGCACAATTCTGGGCCGTGCAGCGTTCCGAGGAAGCCGCTTCGAGACAAGGTCTCGGAACCGCATCCGCGGTGGGTGCCCAGGCCCACTTAAAAAACGCCGGACTCTAATCGTCTGGATTCGACTAATAAAGTTTATGTTCTTCTTCTTCACGCGTTCAAAAACACGAAGTCACAGCAGATAAATTAAGGAAGGAAGCAACAAACGGTAGAAGGCAGGGAGGTTAACCAGAAAGACATCCTGTTGGCTGCCCTACACTGGAGGATTAGGGAAGGGGACAAGAAAGACGAGAAAGAGGGAAAGAGACGGAAAAGAAAAAAAAAGAAATACGATAATCGCATAGGTGTGAGCTGCGTCCTGTCTCAAAATAGCTCCACGTAGAAAGTAAAGGAGGAACATCTACATTTCACGTTGAAGATACGGGCGCTACTTTGGAACTACTTTCACTGGCGGTAGGCTGCACGTGATTTGGCTCCGCAGCTTTTCCTTCAGTGCCAAGAAAAGTTGTCGCCGAGTGTATAGGAAGGAGCGATAAACAGTTTCTTCCGAGGCGGCCATGTGTAGCGTGCAGTGCGGCACGTGCAGGCCTCCAGCTGCCTCCGCCGCTTGGGCAGCAGCCAGCTAACGTTGCAGCTGTCGGGGCAACGACGCCGCCAGAGCCGGCAACAACTCGCGCGCTCCGCAAAGTGCAAATGTCGGCAGGTGCATTGCACTGACCGCACCGACGAGCGCAGCCGCAGAACGCGTGTTATTGCGGCATTGTACTTGCATGCCCACTGCTGCTGTAAAGCGTCTTCCAGCTGACTCGCCGGTTAGCACGTCTTTTTTTTTTTTTTGCACGAATTACTTGCAGTGCATGCGGAGATGCAGAAAAGAAAAAGATAAAGCAGCTTGAAGCAACCAAAGCAAGGCAGAAAAAAAGAGCAACACATTCGTTCTAAACAATAAATGGAATCTAAATAAATATATAATAACGTAAGTTAAGCGTGCAAACAGGTGGAATAGTTGGAATTCATGATAAGGAGTGATTGATTGATATGTGGGGTTTAACGTCCCAAAACCACCATATGATTATGAGATACGCCGTAGTGGAAGGCTCCGGAAGTTTCGACCACCTGGGGTTCTTTAACGTGCACCCAAATCTGAGCACACGGGCCTACAACATTTCCGCCTCCATTGGAAATGCAGCCGCCGTAACCGGGATTTGAACCCGCGACCTGCGGGTCAGCAGCCGAGTACCTTAGCTACTAGACCACCGCGGCGGGGCCATGATAAAGAAAGTCACTCTATAATTTCGTTATCATGAGAGAGCAATCTGACAAGACTATACATATATATATATATATTTTTCTCGTTTAATTTACAGACAAGACAACATTTCGTGCTAGCAGTGGTTATCGTCTGATTCAGATTGTTGTGTTGTGTTCTGCTCACAAATCTACCACGAAAAAAAAAACTATGAGAAAGTGATGGTATCAGAAGCCAAAAACCGGTATTAAACCCTGACGCGTGAAACCTACAGCTCGGATGAGACTTGCCTTTTAAACCGCCCCGGGAGGCAGCTATATATACTATAAAGGAGATCTGCCAAACACACTTTTCTCACTGACGCACCTCCGATGACGTTCC
Source organism: Rhipicephalus microplus (assembly GCF_043290135.1). Classification (NCBI taxonomy): domain Eukaryota; kingdom Metazoa; phylum Arthropoda; class Arachnida; order Ixodida; family Ixodidae; genus Rhipicephalus; species Rhipicephalus microplus. Next base: position 202,487 of record NW_027464704.1, read on the forward strand.
AATAGTTCCAAGGGCAGCCGCAAAACGAGCGCGAACAACCTCGAGAAGACAGAAAACAATAAACTTCCTTTGCTAGAGCCAATAACATATGAAACCGGGTAGCAAGCAAAAAAAGGGGAAAGCCCTTCCTCCCTCCCTCACCCCCCCCCCCCCCTTAAACACACGCGCCAGGTCTTCCTAAGTGGTTATATGAAAAAAAAAAGAAGACAAATTTGGCGTCCCGTAACTGTCTCTCCTTACGAGGACACCTCCAAGTCTTTCTGCAATCGGCAATAAGACAGTGCGCGTAAGGAAAAGGAGAATTCCAAGTGCCCTCGCAGCAACGGTAAAAAAGAGAATCGGTCCTTGGACGAAGGATACGACACCGCAGACGGAAGAAGCTCTCGCTGATCGGCCGGCGTCCACGTGTTCGTCGCGTGCTGCCGTTTAATGAAATGTCACGGATGATCAAAAACGCGAAAGGAGCGAGTGGAAAAGCTACGTCGAATGGAACGGCACGCACGCACGAGGACGTGGTACGCACAAACGAATTTATAAAAGCGTTTTACAGCGCGCAATTCAGGCTACCATATACGACCTTTAAACGAGTCCATCGGGATGTCCGCGGGATGTCTAACAGACGACGTGTTTCAGAGGTGTTCCGACTGTGCAGTGATAATTCATTCTGTATACAATGACAGCGATAAATTCTCTTCATTGGTGGTGCGCGGTAGGTGGTGGTGGTGGTGGTGGTGAAAACATTTAATAACCATTAAATGGTTACAGAGAGGTGACTGGGTTGGGGCCTTATTGGCCTCCTACCCTCACAGCATTAGGTGGAACCCCTATTCCGGGGCTCCATTGGCAAGCAACGCCGCCCGCGCCCGTTGAACCAGAGCCTCTTGGGCCTTCAGGTCTTGACAGCCGAGCAGGGCCGCCTCCCAGTCCTCTCTCGTGGGATTGGGGTTGGGGGGGATAGATGGATTAGACTGGCACGCCCAGACCATGTGAAAGGTGTCAGCCACCTCACCACAGAACTGGCACGTGCCATCAAAGGATGAATTGAAATGTTTTAGCACCGCCGGGCACAGTACAGTATTGGTAAACAGTTTTAAAAGGAGGCACTCGTCAGCGCGATGCAGTCCCTTACAAGGGTCTGGATAGCGCCGGTGCTCCTCGTTGTAGTAATTGGTAATATCTTGGAATGAAAGGGCCAAATTGTCTGATTGCGAGTAGGCTTCCAAAGACAGGGAGATAGCCCGAGAAGAGAGTGCGCGGGCGGCCTGATCGGCCTGTTCGTTACCCCTGAGTCTTTGGTGACCGGGTGCCCAAACCAGATTTCGCGGAGTTGGATTAACGTATCGGCAGCTAGGTTCCAGTATGCGCTGAGCAAGCGGTGAAGCCCACCCTAGCTGATAGTTCCGACAGGCCCCTCGTGAGTCGGTGATGATATGTTTAGAAGAGGGATAGGTGAGAGCCAGAGCGATGGCAATCTCCTCCGCGTGTGTTGCGCTGTAGGCTTTGAAAGTGAGCCCGTTTGCGGTGTTTGCGTTGTGTATGACTGCGGCAGTATACCACGCCCCATGGTGAGGGCCGGCAACGTCCACGTAGCACACGTGTTCCTCTTGACCCAAGTGTCGCTGCAATGCTTCCGCGCGCGCCTGGCGGCGACCACTGTGGTTTTCTTTGGACATGTTGCGGGGAAGGGGTCGGATCCGGAGGGTGCGTCTCCAAGGTTCTGGCACTCCACGACAAGTGAGCTCATTCGACAGGCGGGAAAATTGTACGTTTGCGTTGTTTTCTCTTGGAGGACGTGAATATCTGGACGTGAAGGAGGGGGTCATGGCACTCCTGCCAATATTATGACATTGCCCCTCTAGAGTGTCGTCTTTCATTCTTTCATACCAGTTTCCAAGTACAGACGTCCCGTAGACGTCCTCTGGTTAGCCTCCCAGACCTCCTTTGACAAGATCGACGACTTGCATGCGCAAAGAAGGCAGGTGCGACGATGCACATAACATCGGGAATGTGTATCGCGCCTCGACCGCGCGCCACCTGCACATTCACACGCGCGAAAAAAAAAAAAAAGAACCGATTCAACCCGTCCGCGTTCTCACCCGCGCGCATCGTGGAAGCGCAGAGCACCCGGGACCTGACAACGCGCCGACGATTCCAGCTGTCCACCGAGGAAGCCCCACCGAAGGATCGTGCCGCTGTATAGAGTCGTTAAAAAAAGTAATGAAATAATGGAGAAGATGCAGCGCAACAAACATCGCAGACATCTTCGTCGCTTTCACGATGCGCGGGGTCGACGCCGCCATGCAGGGAGGAGGGATGGGCGGCGGCGGCGTCCGCCAACTGCTCCCTTTGTTCGGCACATACTCAACCATCAACCACCACGTCCCTCTTCCCCCCCTCCCTCCCCCAGAGTCGAGTCGATGAGAGTGGTGCCTCGGAAAGCCGGGTCACATCACATCCACGGCGGCCGGTCGAGGCGACGACCGACCGACCTACCCGTCCGAGGACGCCGCAGAGTGAACGTGAAGCGATTTTTTTTCTCCACCCGCTCTGACCCCGCTACACTCTCTACTACCCCCCTCATCTCTCGCTTTTTTTTTTTATCTCGAACCGGCATCTCAAACAACGATTATCCGTGCCACTCTCCTTTTTTTTCTTTTTTCATTTGTTTCGTCGTCTTCGGTCGTTCCACAGCTGGCGGTGGATGTGCGAAGAAGCGTTCCTGCTCCCTACTCTGAGCTGCCGGTTGGTAATTAAAAGCGGTCCCAGTCCTCTCATTTATTGACCTCATTTCTTAGTCAATAACACTTCTGTTGGACCTAGTGGGTACATAGCATTCAAGGTGAAAACTCCAATGCAAATCACGACGAACCACAAGGAACATAATTTCTATTCTGTGTGGTCTGTCTCGGTTTGCACTGAACTCTTCACCTTATATCGTTACTTAGTCCCTGCAAATCGTTGTCAGATCACGCACCAAATTACCCGATAACGTCTCTTTGTTTTAAAGAATTCAAACGGCAGATGGACTACTTTGACCATCGAGCCAAAGTAGCCTTTTTCATCATTTGTCTTTATATAACTGGCCTACCATGCAGCGCGAATGTTGTATGCTAGCGTTATAACATTGGTTAATGCTAGTAGCATTCGAGAGGATGCGGTTTTTTAGTTCATTCAGAAACTGTCTAAATCATCGTCCCGGTACCGCTTCACAGAACGTCCGATAGGTCAAGGCACCGGCGAAACGTCCAGTGACGGAACGAGACGGAATGTGTACAGGACATTCCTGCCTTGTCTGACACTGCGTCTTGCAGTAAGTGTCGCCGCTATTGGACATTTTGTCTAGTTTAAGATTTCGTTCTGTTGTCCGCATCCCAAGCCCGAAAACATGCAGGGTGTGTGTGTGTGTGTGTCTGTCTTGTCTTGGGGGGGGGGGGAAGATAAGGGGGAGCGTTGACAAGAATAGAGGGCTACCGTGTTCAGAAAAAAGCACGAGACCAATCTCGAGGACGCCAGCTCCGAACACTAAAAACGTCTGCCCAGAGAAGACCCAGACGAAGGCAGCCGGCACCACTGGTACGGGAGAGTGAGAAAGCGGAAGATTAGAAAGACGGGAGAAAACAAGCGGGTAAAGGAGAGAGAGAGAGAGCAAACGCTGACGAACCGACGCCGCCACCATCTTCCCAACAACCGCAACCAAGCAACCCTGGCCAATACACATAACGGGAGGGAAGATAAACTGCCTCCGCATGCCACACGGCACGCGCAGTTTTTTTGACAGCACCCGGCTGCTCGGCCTGATCGGTCTCACGTGCGTGCTCGACGTCGCGTCGCCTTCCCCTTCAAAACTACGCCCCCTTTCTCTCTTTTTCCTTTTGATCCTCCTCTGCGATCTCAAGCCAGCCCATGGGGTCTCGCAGGCGGACAGCCGGCTTCCCTTTCTTTTTCGTGTGCGCTTCCCTTCCCCTCGAGTCGGCGGTGGTCGGCGCGTCGACATCGCCGCCTGCCGCCGTGAACCGAACCAGGAAGAGAAGACGTTTCGGCTCACGGAGAGCAAAGCATAGCAACGTTGTGGAAGAAGCGGGCCGGCTGGCAGAGCGAACGGCGGCAGGGCCATGCGAGGAGAGGGAGTGGAAAAGGTTTTTGCGTGCCGGGTTGTTTCTCTGTCGGTAGGGTGCTCCCCCTCCCCCCTCTTAGGAATGGTGAAGTCGAAATAGCGGATGGAAAGAGGAAGACGGCCTGAGGAAAGCGAGCTGCCAGGCGCGGACTCGGCGGACTGAGCAACGCAACGGCTTCGCGAAAGGAGAACAGACGACCTACACTCGTTGAGCGACGCGCATAGCTTGACCTGGCTTCTTCAGCTTCATCGCTTAGCGGCGGACCAACGGTCCCTTCTTTCTTGAGAAGCCTTTCTTTCTTTTGCCTCTACCCGTAGGAGCCCGTCGCAAGCGCGAACACTTTCCCGGAATCGTTTCGCGTACCACTATACTACTACTGACTACATTTCTAGGTTTTGTCACCAAAATGCGGATTTGAATCATACTGTAGGGCTTTAGAGAAAACACATTAACGGGCAACAGATGCAGACGGCACTGCTCAGCTCAGACCGAGAAGTGAAACTACAAGTCCTCTGGCAAGCCAAGGATGATGCCAGAAAAAGACTTATGGCTGCCACCTAGGAGGTCGGGAGCCAATCCTTCCCAATCTTGTTGTTTTGAACATAAGTTGTTTCCTCCTATCGTTTTTTTTTTTTTTGACTTGTAAACAAGCTTATTTAGTGATCAGGTTTTGTGTCACATACTTCAAACGGCTACAGTCACCAACACCTCTACCTCCGCCTTTCTGTAACACACTTTGAAACTTGTCCTCACTGCAACTGTTGACCCAGCACCAAAGTCGACTTCAGCCACACCTTTGCAAACTGCTCGAACAAACCCAAGTCACCACCGCAAGCGCCAGGCCACTACAAGCTATGGGAAACAGCTCGGCGCGAATCAACAGTGGAGCTACAGCTGCGAACAATGAGGGGCTGCCGAAGCAAAGACGCACTTGTACGCCCACAGTTACTTTTACTTTTTAGCTTCTCAAACTAGACGGTTTTAAGGTCACAAGCATTGTACCCCAAGAAACGTCCGGTCACCTCATTTACCAGCTGCTAACGTAGAAGCTGAAAGCACGTTTTCGAGTTCTTTTCAAGGGTAATCAAAGTCTCTCTCTCTTGTTTTTCACATAAAAGGAACGTGCGTAAAGTACCAGAGAATGTTCTGCATTTTTTATGTAGCTCAAAAGAACATTGATCTGAATATATTTTGCCAAATAAGGGAAGAAAACTGTAAAAAATTAGCGGGCCATTTTCTAAAGCTCTTGTTTCCCGCCGATGCTATTGAGGCACATCGGTGGGCGAAACCGGATGTCATCAAGGGCATGTGTTTGTAAACAATGAAAGAGCTTTTTTTTTTTTGCTTTTGGTTCGTCGCGCAACACGGATCCCCGCCCGCAGCTGCATTTGTTTCATCGTACAGCCAACCACAAAAGTTTACGGACCACGCGAGTGCTTGGCCAAGAGCCTCTTCGCGACATTTCCGCTACATCAGCGCCGATGGACAGGATCACAGTACCCGAGACACATCCCTCCTTTATTCGACGGCCAGTCTGTTCTCTGACTGGACGCAAATATTTTTTCACATTTCCCGTTTTAACGCGACGCGCTCTTTGGCAGCCACGGCTTATGTGGGCTGCATTCAGCATAAGTGTGATCAGTAAGCCCCGCCACGGTGGTCAAATGGCTAAGGTACTCGGCTGCTGACCCGCAGGTCGCGGGATCGAATCCCGGCTGCGGCGGCTGCATTTCCGATGGAGGCGGAAATGTTGTAGGCCCCTGTGCTCAGATTTGGGTGCACGTTAAAGAACCCCAGGTGGTCGAAATTTCCGGAGCCCTCCACTACGGCGTCTCTCATAATCAAATAGTGGTTTTGGGGACGTTAAACCCCACAAATCAATCAATCAATGTCCCTAGACAAGTAGGCTGTCGCTAGACTGACGTATAACTTTACATTAAATGTCAACTCGGCGCTTTCGTAGCAGCGTCGTACACGAAATAAGCGGCCCCAACCACTGTACAGAACTGCGACCCTAAAAGGTGGCCCGGTTGCAGACGTATTCGCACTTCCGCTTTTCCAGTGACAAATGCTGCCTCTATTATAAGCTAGTCGATAATCAATCGTTTCCGATACAGAAATCTAATCTTTTTTTCATAGAGTTTCCTGATATACACTAGAGGGATTTATTGATTGATTGATTGATTGATTGATTGATATGTGGGGCTGAACGTCCCAAAACCACCATATGATTACGAGAGACGCCGTAGTAGAGGGCTCCGGAAATTTTGACCACCTGGGGTTCTTTAACGTGCACCCAAATCTGAGCACACGGGCCTACAACATTTCCGCCTCCATCGGAAATGCAGCCGCCGAAACTGGGATTCGATCCCGCGACCTGCGGGTCAGCAGCAAGTCGCGCTGCTGACCTTAGCCACTAGACCACAACGGCGGGGCTACACTAGAGGGAACTCTGGCGCTAGTGTCTGTGGGAACTGCAACGCACGGCGCTTCGGCGAGCATGGGAATGACGGGTAGTACACACATTTGTCTAATCTTCGTACTTCTGGCCTGCTTTTGGCTCCGTGTGTGTTCGTGTGGCTTGGAGCTGTTTTCTCACGAAACAAAAATCGGCAAATGTTCAGCGGTTGCGCTTCACCACCTTATTCTTTTAGAATTTACCTTTCAAAAATCGGGTCACGAAGTTCAAAAAAGATTGAATCTTTCTTTCAAAACAATACCGTAACACAGCAATAAACGAAGCCACAAGTACAAATCGCCAACCGCAAGTACGAAGACTAAGCAAATGTGTGTACCACCCATCGTTTCCATGGTCTCTGAACGATCGCAGCGACAGAGTCCCCTCTAGTTAATTTTAGGTGTTTTTTCTTTCTCGAGGGGAGCACTCACTTCAGGTTGCCACAGTACATTGTTGCCAGGATAGAAACACATAACCGCTGTTGTCCGTAGCGAAAGAAGTGTTGCACTGCTAAGCACGTCTTAGAACTTCCAATTCCTCGCATGGAGGAATGAAAAAGCTAACGGGGAGCATCGCGCATTGCAATAGAAAGAAAGAAAGAAAGAAAGAAATAAAGAAAGAAAGAAAGAAATGGAGAGGGTCAGGCAATGCAGGCGCAGAACTTCACTTGCCTGCCCCACCCTTCCCCCCTCGTTCTCCCATTTTACCTAATAGAGGAAGGGCTTCGAATTTTTGACACATCGCGAGTCAGCACAAGCAACAGGCATGCACGCCACACGCGCGATAGCGCGCACGGTCACGTGACATACCATTAGCATTTCGAGAATCTTCAGCTAAACCCATAAACGCCCCGCGCATGCGCAGTGTGAATCGTACGAGAGAAAGTCTCCAGCGGCAAACGACAGCGAGAGCGAAAGCAGCCAGCCTCCTCTCCAACACCGGAAATGCGAGGCCACTTCCGCCGTTGCTGTCGTCGTCTGCTTCAGAGAGGTCGTCGTCTGCTTCGAACGACGAAGGTCAACGCCTGCAGCGCCCGCAGCGGGAAGTGATGGACAACGAGGGCGCCTACTCCGCTTAGCCATATTCGCCCACTATATATATACCCAACCCACATTGAGAGCGGAAAGCGCGAGAGAGAGAGAGAGAAAGAGAGAGAGAGAGAGAAATATTTTATATAACCGCTTGGTTACCTTGACACAAGCGGGAAACGCCACCGCCGCGACTGCAAACCCGAAAGGTCTCAGAAGAATAAGGCATGCAGGCCACTTTCGCCAATGGCTATTTCCGTGTCCTCGTCCGACGGCGTTATTAACTGGACGAGCGAGGCTGTGAAAACCACGAGCTTCAAAAGCCACGTGACTGCACAGCTCGCGTTTCTGCGTCGCTTATAGAAACGCGCATATTGTTCGCGAAGGACACACGCGATGATGTATAAAGGAAGCTTGGCGCACGGCGTCGACGTCATGAATATAGACGAACGTTATTGCCTTTTTTTGTTATGTAGATTATACGTAAAAATATGAACGAAAGGAAAAAAAGGAAGAAAAAAAAAGAAAGAACAGAGTTTCACATGACGAAGACGCAAACCCTCACGCGACGAAAAACACACGCGATGCAACAATCACTCGTATCAATCAGCTCTCTCATTTCATAACATGGTAATCACTAGAAATAACATATAAAGCCGCGAAACGCTGCAAGAGAAAATGAAGACAGGCATATCAATCAATCAGTCGGGTTCTACAGGCCCGAGTGACAAGAAAAACTACGTTCTTTCCGAAAGTGGCTTTTGTTTCCCCGTCCTCTTTGGCGAATGCATACGAAACCGTGCGATTCCTTTTGTTATTGTTATTAATAACTGTAGCGTTCCATGTAGAAGTCGGCCCAACGCTTGGGGCGGCTCTCTTTCCATGAGAATTGGGGTACTCGCCAAGGGAGAGAGAGAGGACAGGTGAAGGAGAAGAGGAGGGGGAACACAAGAGGGTCTGTCCCGTAGGCTGCCGAGTTCGTTCACATTTGAAGCGATTGAAAGCGAGGGGTCCCGCAACGGTGGGGTCCGCGTGGTAAGGGTAGACGTTGAGGACAGGGAAAGTGGGCAAGGGGTGTTGTACTTATAGAGGGGTACAGGAGAAAGTTGCACAGGACTCCCTGATGATGCCAGGTCAGGTTGGGCGGGTTTCAACCGGAGACGCGGGAAAAAGGTAAGGAGTACAAAAAACACCAAGACAGAAGGGAACTAGAAAAAAGAAAAGAAAGCAATACCTCTAAACAAAAAGTAAGGAGGGGGGACGGCGCAGCAACAGTAGCTCAGCGAGCCGCATTAAAAAAAAAAAAAAAAGGTTTGCCGCAGTCGCGAACGGCATCAGCCGTCCAGAAGCCCAGTAGTGAGAGAATTGTGAGGAGGAGAGGAACAGACGCTATTTCGGCGACCTGCGTTCGTTTGTAGGACTATTCTACCTGAGACACGAGGGCGCCGCCACCTTGCCGATGCTTTCTTGTTTTTGTATATCACAACGTAAATTAATAAGGCCATACAACATAGCATGCATCAACCCAGCGTACGCGTCTACTGTAGCACTGTTCGTTTAATTGTTGACGACGCCAAAACAAAACGATAGTTATAGCGCGAAAACACAACGACGACACAGAGACAAGAAGGACACGAAGGACACGAGCGCTCGTGTCCTTCGTGTCCTTCTTGTCTCTGTGTCGTCGTTTTGTTCTCGCGCTATAACTATCGTCATGCCATACGAACTAGCCCAAGCTGCCACACTTCTAAGCCAAAACAAAATCGTAAAATAGTCCAAACGTCCCTTAATTTGTTATATTACTTGCAGTGTCAAGTCGGAGCCAACCGTTAACAATCACGAATCCACCCAACTTTTGAAACATTTTGTTTTTCTCATATCTGAAGACTCAGTCGGAAGGGCGGATCAGTGTCCGCAGGAAGATATGGAAAGGGAAATATAGATGCGAGGAGAAGGAGAGGAGAACGGGGACTAGCTGCGACCGCAGGCACGAATAACAACGATATGAACGAGGGCGAGAGTGTCACACCGGGTGGAAGAGGCAGAGAGGGCTGCCCGAATGTTCTCGCCACTTCCCGAATTTATGCTGTTCTTTGTTAACCGGCGAAGCAGGCGATGCCGCCAGCCGCCCCGACTTCAAAGAGCAGTGAGGACTTGAGAGAGGGACGCGAAGGAAGACACCTGGCCCGAGGTCCTCCTCTTCTTCATCTTCTTGTCTTCTTTCTTTTCTCACAGCGGTGACTTATTTGTTTTCTTCCACTCTACAGATTTACTTACTTGCTAATGCGTAACTTACTTTTACTTACTTGCTAACGCGTTATATTTATATACTTTATTTTGTTTGTTCGGTATTTCTTATCGTGTCAACGTTAGCATTCATCTTTATTGCCCAAATATCTTATCTTCATTTCTATTGTACTTCTTATTACTTCGATGTCGCTTTGTTTTCTTATGTTGGTCACTTAATATACCCTACTCCCGTATAAAACTTTGTGCGACTGAGGTTAAAATTAATGAAATGAAATAAGAGAGATGTCTTAATCTGGCGTGTGTAGCCGTCGTTGTCTCGTGATATCACGTAACGTCACGTGATCACATGAAATCGTTGTTTAACCAAAAGTGTGCCGATCACAGAGGCAGCGAAAAAAGCAGGTGAGGCGCAGAAAGCTTGCAATGCCTCCGATCCCGGAGGCAACGGTAGACCACGTCAGGTGCAGAAAGTCTTCGGAGGCGGGCTAGGCAGTATCAACACGTAGGCTACAATGAATAACAAGATGATGATCAGGTTCACCTTTGAGTTGTCCTCTATGTGAATGAAGAATGTAATTTGCGAGCTTTCATGTTGTGAAGCTTCGCTCTAGACGAAGGGAATGACACTTCGTTTGTTCGCAGAAGCCCTTCATAGGGTACTGTGGCGACAAGACGCCATGATCAACTACTACTTGCGCAAAATTTTCTTAGATGACGTATGAAAGATACACGGCCGCAATGAGTGTCCGTTTCGTCCGTTGTCTAAGAAGTTTCGCAGCAAGTAGTTGACCATGAAATACCAACTAGCTCGAACCACAACCCTATTAAGACAAGACGTTACAATGTTTCCAATTTAACTTTTTTTTTGTATTGACCCAAGGCGCCATTCCATTGTTCTGTAAGAGTTCGTTTCAATTTTATTTCTTTTTTTTTTGTATTGACCCAAGGCGCCATTCTATTGTTCGGTCAGAGTTCGTTCCATCGAGATATAGTCAGCATCCATGCACCATGCCGCCGGCGAGCAGCACGCAATAAAGAAGAAAGGCTTTGCGAGGGAGTACAAAATAGTCCGAGATGCGAACGAGGCGGAGGTCAGGCACGGCAGATGTTCGGCGACGCGTTCAGTACGGGGCAACCTGCGAAGCGTGTCGGTGAGCCGAGCCGGTTGTAAGGTTTTTCTCCCTTGGGCGCGTACCCGTTCGCATACGCGAGTCTCGGAAAGGCATACGAGCACCTACGCACGTACGCGACACTCTTCCACCTTACGTGCCCGCCTTTTTTTTTTTTTTTTTTTTTTTGCGCCGACTTGCAGCCTTTGCGCCTCCTTCTACGCGAATTGTCCGAGCTCTACGAGTGGCGCCCGATTTTCAAAACTCTGATTTGTCGTACGCTTCGCGCAAGGCGAATGGATGCGAGTTGTGTGTCCAACCTACGCTTTCACCGGAGAAAGTGACACGTCATTTACAAAGAGTAGCCGATAGTGCTGAAACAACGCGCTGAATGACACATTTGAAGGAATATGCGCCATTGCAAGACACGGTGCAGGGCCCTGTCCAGTGTCTTGTCTGCGTTCAGCTTTCTTCGCACTACCTACGCGCCAGCTAGCCCAGTACACCACAGAACCACTGCCACTGAAGGTACAAGGCCACGCCAAGCATGAACTGACAGTTGAATGACCTCAGTAAACTTGTTCTGTCGTCAGTATGTTCTTTTCACGGTACACTCGATGGGACAAACGGAGAGACGAACATTCACACGTGTTGCTCTTGCAGATAGTTCCTAGTTTCTTCTAAGGCCTACTGCCCAACCACCGAGGGTTATCTTAAATAAGCCGACAAGACAAAACCGTGGAGGACCGTAAACAGATATTATTATTATTAAAGCGTCTTACAAAACGACGCGAACGACATCGTAAAGAGCCCAAATAGACATAAAATAGCACTCACTTGGAAAATAAATTTATGCAACCAGGAAGATGGGAAGGAAATGAAATGCGATATCTAGACGACGATCAGCGAAAAGACCGGGGAGTGATATAAGGCACTTTCCGCGCCGTCAAAATCTCAGCCAGCCCGTTTCGGTCGGCGAGGTCGGGTCGTAAAGCCCATAATACGCGAAACGGTCATTTCGGATCCGTTCTGGCCTCGGCTTCCCTTTCCCGTTGATGGCACGACGAAACGGTGCTTTCTTTTCCGTTGTTTCATTTCCTGCTTTTCTTATACCAGATTCATTCGTCCTTTCTTTTGTACGCGCAAATTTACCGCATCCGAGCCTACAGCACCGATTTCGTCTGTTACTCATCTACTTCTGTTGACTATACGGTGTTTTTAACGTCTGTTCCTTTTCATTCCGTCGCCTGCTGCTCATTTACTTCTGCTGACTACGGCGTTCTTAAATATGCTCACTTTGATTACATCATCTGCTACTCATCTACTTCTATTAACTACGATGTTTTACCGTATGTTCCTTTTCATTCCAACGTCTGCTGTTCATTCTGTGAACTACGGCGAACTTACGTCTGTCTGCTCAGGCTTGAATCTGTCATCTCCTCATCTTTCGTTGTCCTCGAAAAGGTGACCTCGACTTGAACTTTCTTCACTTCTTTGTGTGAGCAAACTTTCTCTTGCAGCACCGATTTCTATTTACGTCCGCCTACTACACATGTGTACCACATGTTTACGTATGACTGTGTCGATTCTCTGCGTCGTGTGCTTATAATTTGTCGATATAAAGTGCCAACGCACTCAATCATTTATTTTTTTCCCTCTGTTTGCAAAAGTCTTCTTTTCGCATCTTTCCCAGCACAATTTCGTCTACTACCGAAGGAGGAAAGAAGCAAGCAGACAAAGGGAGAAGGCAGGCAGGATAAGCAGAAAGACATCCGGTTGGTTACCCTATACAGGGGGATAAGGAAAGGGGCAATAAAGATGAGAAAGAGGGAAGAGAAGCATAAGGGAGAATCAGCAAACTCACTGCAGTATGTAAAACTCCACCGCAAGTCAGAGACGTCCACACAAACCCGTCGCCCTCAGAAAACAGACCAAGGCTTTCACTGCTTTGTGGGCTGCCCAAAGATGTGGACGGTGCTGTACTTCTCTTGGCCATGCGTGTCACGTCTACTTGCGTCGATTCCGACCGTCGTCTGCTATTCGTCGTCTGTTCATCTCAAAGAGTGCACGGCCTCTATACTTGACATCTTGCTTTTTTATCGTGCATTCACGCTAGCTTTCATTTGTAGCCCGGTGTCTCTGGCGGATACTTTAGCCACTCTTAAATACCAACATCTAGTCAAGTTTTCTAATGGTAATATTCTGAACCAGTAAGAAACGCAGCACGAACCCCTGGACCAATCAAGAGTTAACCAATGGCGGCATTTCCCAACATGGCGGACAGTTTTTCGTCTGCTCTTCCAAATCGTCTGTTCTCCGAGCGAAATGCGCAGATGAGGCGATACAAAAAGCCGCTTCGCGTTCATTGTTTGACCTCGAGGAACCAGCGCGGTTCCTTACGACCACACTCAAAAACGGAGAGCCACCCTTGGCCTCCAGAATTTCGGTCCCACCAAAAAAAAAAAAAAAAAAAAAAAGCTCGAATCTTTCTTGACTGCCCACCTCCATATATTTCTCTCTCTCCACCATTCTCTAGATCAGCCCTATTTTGTTGCTTATCTTGGTTCAGCCGTGCCGTTCGAATACGCTATGCGTGTTTCTTCTCTTTTTAACACCCGTGCCGCCTACGTCTTCTTTCTATCTTCCGTTTTACGACCACCCCCATCAGCTACCTCTCAACGGATTTCTCTAAGGCTATTTCTTCGGCTCGTTGAGTCGGCTCCCTTTGTAACGCCGCTTGCTTCCACGGAAAGAAAGTAAATAAAAAAAAAGACGGAAATGAGGAAAAAAAGAAAGAAATGAAAGAACGAACGAATCGCTCCCGTTGCTTGCCCCGTCGGCACCGGTTTTCGTGCCTTTTGCGAGTTCAAGGAGCGTTCAAATATTTTCCTCCGCAAACAGTAAATAAAAACAAACAACAAAGAGGAGCGGATAGAGAGCGCAGCATCCCCGTAAAAAAAAACAAAAAAAAACAAACAAACAAAGCAGTGCAATCTTCAAGGCTCTATCACATTCACGTTAGTAATCTTAAGCGGCGTGAATAGGTAGCAGGAATCAGAGGTCAGTCAGGTTTCCAAGTGCGGCTGTTTTACGCGCCCTACGAGCATTGAAGAGTGGGGAACACTGACGTCCGATCTCGGAGGCCATGTTCGTAAGCCACTTTTTATTGATTGCATGCGCAGCCTTATTCACGGCGCTGGGCTCCAATGTTCCCCAGCGTGCACCCAAATCTTCCAAAGCCATTCGAGGCACTTATATGTGTTGCATGTCTTACAATTACATCATCCTGCAGTTATTCGGTTTTTTTTTATTAAGGCGAATTAACTGTTGTCTTGCTAGCTGTTTCTTTATTATTATTTTTCTCGTCACCATATAAAATGATGTAAGTGTGATACTGAGTGTAACTAAATTGTGTATTTAGTCGTTTTATTTCGTCTCTTGCTTGAATAATAAGCTTGTGCTGCTGTTTATTTCAATTGTTAACTATACCATAACTGTCTTTACACCAGAGGTCCCGACACAGCCGTGGGACCTTTTCCCCTATGCTGAATAGTTGTAACATTACACAAATTTTGATAACATTCTGATCATTTTCACAAATCTTCGTCGTTACACGAGCCCTTACAAGTACGACGCGATGGTTACTGTAATTGGATACCGTGAAATTGGATACCTGAACACGGAAACTAATAAAGCAAACAGTCATATTCAAGTTCTCTTCTATACACTTAAGCGGCAACGACAGCGCTAAGGGTGACAACCATGGCATTTTTCAAAGGTAATCGCGACGTAAATACGTCACGAAATATTGCACGTCACTCGCCATTTAAATACCGCTTCTATACATCCAGCTTACAAGCTGTGCACGCACCGATGAAAGGTTTTCCACTACCATTACGCCTTTTGTTCAGTGTTCAGTCGTCCCGTTCACCTCAGTGGGCAAGATAGTCCTTCCTAAGCTCATAACCAATTACACATATTTTTAGTCGCTTATCCCTAGATTGAAGAACTCACAAAAGTACCGGCTCAGGTATAACGAGCATTCTAACGTGCGCTCAAAGAATATGAGGCGCTATTGTATTACGCAAGCAAAAGTCCGCGCGGAGCGTTTTAATCACTGCTCATATGAATCACATGAACTCTTTTTTTCTCTTCTCTACGACGACAGCTGTAACATAAAAAAAAAAACGAGTGCAATTCATTTCACTTCCTCCCATGAAGCGATCGCACTAACGGGTAACCTTGAAAACGACCTTCCGCGTTGTCCGTGAGTGACCTCAAAACGGATTCAACAAGGGACCTTGAATGACCTTGAAGCGCGAGCCAGGAGAGACTGCGTATTTGACCTGTATACCTTTCGCTAGCGCATAATGTCTATAGGTGGGCAAAGCTTCGCAGCGCTTCATCGAACGTGCAAAGCCCCACAAAAGCCGCGCGATTCGACCTAACCACACGCCATCACCGTCGCTAACTAAACGCCCCGCATATTGCAGCCTATAATCGAGCAACGGGAAAGCGACTTAAACACGACCGGATTACCGCGCGCTCATTATGCGATGGCCAAGCGATGTCGACAATTGAAGCAACTTGTCGACGACAAACGAGGACAAAGCGGCCGCGGCGTCGGCATTATTGCGTCGCGTTATTGCACATATGCATAGCGCAGTTGACTCGCGATCAGACTCGACGTACTTTTGTGACGTCAACCGCATAATCTTAGTAGGCCTAAAAGCCTTGGACGACCGTCTCCATAAACGTCGGGGCGGTCGCGTTCTCTACGAGTCTGCGCCTAATCGAAGTGATCAAAACCATTACAGAGAGCAGAACGTCGTCGAAACCGTTGACGTCACCACACGTCCGTGACAGCACATCGTGTAGGACTGGCTACGCAATCTTGAAGACGTCGTTGCCAACCGCAATGTATAACTTGTTTTCTCCAGGTTTCACCTGAAGGCTACACAACTTCAGCAATTGGACTACTTCGGCCTTATTGCAACTTCGATAACTAATTTTGGAAGCAGTCAGTCAGGCTTGACTTGACGCAATACTTTATAATGTATCTTCATGAGACCATATATCTACTTACGCACGAAATCTCCATAGAATCATCCAACACTTTTCTCTACAACATATCTCCGTAAGATCTCGGTCATTCACGCACACAATCTTATGAAAAAAAAAGGTTTCGGCAAAGTCGATACCTTTATATCCTTTCTAATTCAATTCAACACACGGTTCTGTAACTTGTTTCATGGATGTTTCCCTCCAATGTTACCAATCCTATTTATCCTAGTTATGTCCCCGCTACTACCCATTGTCATAACGGGACGGGGAGGTAGTGGTTTACACCACGCCGTCGATCATATAAGATGTCCTCCGATGACAGTGGACGTTCTATATAGTAATAGAAGATGACAGGGCGCGTCTCTGAGCGAAAACCGATGGCCGCGGTAAAACGGAACTGCGAGAGATCGAGATCGATACGCGAACAACAACAAATAGTGTTTACGAAAAAGAAAAGTAAGAAAAAAAAAAAGAAATCGCGCGAGGGTAATAGCTCCGGCGGAAGTTCGCAGAAACGAAATCGGCCACCCATCAATTTCGGTTCAAGGTCAACAATCATCCTGTTGCCTGGAAAAAAGGGCGGCAGGAGACAGGGCACTTGGAGGACGTTTCGAACCCATCTTCTGCCATTGCCGTTTTATTTGCCCATTTCGTTGCGAGAACCAGCTTCAGTGTGTAACCTTCAATCACACTGGGAAAAAAAAAATAACGTCGTAAAGTTATCCGAACAGCGCTCTTGCAGTTTCTATGCAATCGTTGCAGCTTCGTCCATCTACCTCGCTGGACGCGAGTTGCGGTGTCGTTTATCAAGACAGATTCCGCGTTGCAGCGCGTCGTAACACGTCACACCGATTGTCGGCCTCCGTCGTGCAATGCATTTATAAACAGGACACGTTCACCGCAGAAGAGATCGCACACCGAGTCATCAGGAGGAAATGAGCAAGCTGACTTCAAAGACCTCTCTATTCCAGTTGACACTTCGAAAAGCTGCCTTCACGTAATTAATAATTAATTATTTATTAATTAATTGTGACGTAAACTGTACTATAAGTGTAGGTACACACAAATATTTCAATTCAAGATCAAGATGGACAAGATTCGAGACGAAGTTTGGCCAAGACAGATGTACGGCCCCCCCATCATTAGGTATTTCGCTTCGCGACCGGTTAAGATCATTGTATAAACCGGACGCAAATAGTCTAGTTTACTGGAGAGCTTACCCGGCCACCATGTTATGTAAATAGTGACGATCCCAAGGCGGTGCTAAATGATCCCACAAGGTTACAACAAAAATGCCCGTTGCCACTCGAACAGTGCTGAAAATGGTGAGCATACGGTGAGACACTGTGCATATATTCTTTAACTCAACATCATGTCTACATATATATACAATGCAGGAACATCACTTTAGACGCGTGATCGCCTAAACTAAATGTTACAATAAGATATATATCTCTCTCTCTCTCAAAACGACTAAACATTGAGACCGGGGGAGGGGGCGGGGGCGTCTGCGTTAAGTATAGGTTCAGAGCAATCGACAACCCGGAACAGACCAAAAATAACGTGTCCGTTGACCTCTATACATATACCTCACAAAGCTCAGTTCCCGCAACAAGCACGCCCGAACTCGTTACTATATAGCCTTGAAAGACACGGCGTACCTTGTATAAGGCGGAACGCGTGGACGATTTCGAAAGAACCTCATGACAGAACGAATACAACATATACAGAGGAAACACGCACACAAAATTAGACAAGAAAAAAAAAGGGGGGGGGGGCAATGCCGGCAGCTTCTGTCAGCGTGCAGACTGGCCGCCATTCAGGGCGGTCAATAAATAAAATAACATAACGGCGAGCAACCCCCCCCGCACAGTGGGCAAGAAAAATAGCGTGTTTACGCCGATTCGCGGTGGAGGTCGGGCAAACAAAACAACACGTGAGGGTTTGTGCGGGATGCGGCGACGGGACAAAAAAAAAAAAAGAACAAACAAACAAGTCACATGGTCCCCTATTTACGCAATTGCCATCGACTACTCAAAGGCGAACGTCATTTTCGTCAGCCTAGTGTACTGATCACCCTCCCCCCCCCTCTCTTTCCATACAACGTTATTTTCGCACTGCCTCAGGGATCGGGAAGTGGGACGCTTTCTCTATATCACCTAATTGTTCACTGCCTGAGTGGTCGGCGCACATTTAAAAAGCTACCATTTCATGTCATGACGTCACGCTAACACATGACGTCAAGGTCAACTGACGTCGCCTAACTTTTGGTAACGTGTGACGTCAGGATGACGCAGTAAACTCTCGGCTCACTGCGAAGTCGTCACGATATATGTTGACGCCATCACGTGACGACGACTTTTTGTATC
Source organism: Rhipicephalus microplus (assembly GCF_043290135.1). NCBI lineage: Eukaryota > Metazoa > Arthropoda > Arachnida > Ixodida > Ixodidae > Rhipicephalus > Rhipicephalus microplus. The sequence continues at coordinate 220,880 of NW_027464704.1, forward strand.
ACTCGTGTTGACGCTCCCGTCGGTCATATTTCCAGTTTGATAAAAATATCTAAAGCTTTCACCTTCAAAAAAACAATGCACGTGCATCTTCGCGGCGTGTTAAGGGGTTGCAAAGAAACGTCCATATCACTGCGTAAAGGCGGCGTAGAATACGTTTTTTTTTTTTTCATTCCTTCGTTGTTTTTCGGAGACTTCGCGTGTTGCGTCTCTTCCTACGCAATTGTTGTTGTTAGTGGTTCATGAGGAAAAGGAAGAAGGCACCTAATTTCTGTCTGCCTACAGGCGACACGGCGCAGTGCCTTACGCAATTGAGCTCCCGTCTCGCCCACCCCCCCTCTCCCCTCCGCTATCGCAGACGGCCATTCGCCGCTCCGATACGACGAAAGCACAGGACGTCGTAGACGCAGCGGCGCTGTGACCGTCACACGACAGCGCCGGCTGCTCCCCTCCGAGTCTACGCGAGGCACGCGACCCGCGCACGTGAGGGAACGCGCCGCAACCGCGTGTCCCTCGCGTGTCGCGCAAATAAACCGCTTGCGACATCCAGTCGCCTCCTCTATCTGCGACGATGCGCGCCTCTTGAAGGGCACTAAAGAAAAACGTCGCGTCTGATGTCGAACACCTAGAAATATATTTGTATCATTTTCGCGAGATCGGTTCGATGAAATTTTCTGAAACTACGTAATCTAGGTCAACACCTCCTCTACTTAGATGCCTGCCGCGTGAGAACGAAAACGGCTGCCACACCCTTATCCTCCTTCATTTTCAATTAGTGTCGGTGTTTAGCGCCACTTGTGGCGGACGGCGCAACCACTCGACATTTTGCATAGCCTTCGAAATAGTCGTGTATACTTGCAGATCTCGAATAACTATCGACTGACGCGCCCCTAGGGGCCACAAGTGAAACACGCCGTGATAATCGTGTGGGCCGAGTGCGTCACTGGGCGGCGCTTGCTCAAAACTGAAGGCAGGGCGACTCCATAGAGTTTCTTAATGCACACTAGAGGGAACTCTGGCGCTAGTGTCTATGGGAGCTGCAACACACGGCGCTTCAGCGAGCATGGGAATGATGGGTAGTACACACATTTGTCTAACTTTCGTACTTCTGGCCTGCTTCTGGCTCCGTGTGTGTTCGTGTGGCTTGGAGCTGTTTTTTCACAAAAACATAAATTAGCAAATGTTCACCGTTTGCGCTTCACAACCTTATTTTTTTTTTAAGCTTACCATTTCGAATCAAGTCACTAAGTTCAAAAGGGTCGTTTTTTCTTTCAAAACAATACCGTAACCAGCAATAAACGAAGCCGCAAGTAGGATTCGCCGCCCGCAAGTACAAAGACTAGGCAAACGTGTGTACTACCCATCATTCCCATGGTCGCTGAATGATCGCAGCGCGAGAGTGCCCTCTAGTTAATTTTGGGAAACTCTATGGGCGACTCCGCTGACAACACGAGCCATTCGTCAGGCATCTTAATAAATGATGCGTTGTCTAGGTATACGGCTCTCATATGACAATGTACTTCAATTTTATCGATTAGACGCTACATAGGACACAGCCGACCTCTTCAAAATCTCTTACGTCACGGTGTCTGGGGCGGGAATCTCTACGTGGTGTCTCCGCCTGTATTTTATTTTCGCGCGTTTTTCTCGCCTACCATGTGTCGTATAGCGGTAAGAGTGGTGTTTTCTGGATTTTTAAGTAGTACTTTACTGATACGCAAAAAAATTGTTTTGCTCTTTAGTTTCTGTCCCTTTAGAAGCAAAGAGGTTCAGACAAGACACCCCGTGTGGCTTCACATTCCCTACTTGCCATGTTCTCCCGTGATTAGAATCGCTGAAGAGTAAGCACAGATTATCTACAGACTGTCATATTCATCGTTTCACATTGCTACGTACCAGTGGCATCGCGATCAACAAGACATTGCCATCTGTTCGCATAAGCAGCGTCGTTCGCCATACCAGTCGTTAATACATCTATACATATTTCTTCGAGCCCCGCAACATTTTTGGTGGAGGTGCGGGGTATCGATCGCCGAACCTGTCACATATCAATTCAGGGGCGCAGCAAGGGGGGTAAAAAGGGCGTTGCGTTTTTCCTGAGTGAGTATGCAAGTGTGCGTGTGTGTTTGTGCGTGGAGGGTGAGTGTTGCCCCCCCCCCCCCCCCCCCCCCGACGTCACACCGAAAGCCGTGCAGTCGTTTCAGTCGCGCCGTCAAGGAAAAAAAAATGGGTGATTCGCGCTTAAAAATACAAAAAAAAAATAAAGATGAGAGAGGTGCTTCTAATAGAGTGCACACGGTGTATACAAGCGAGCACGCCTCCTAGTCACGTGATTGTTGGCCGAAGCCGCGGTCCCCCATATCAACGTCGCCGCGCAAGCACAACCAAGCGTGCAAAACCCGCTGAGGTCGGTATCGTTTATCTCGAAGGACGAGAAGAAAGAAGCAAAACAGATAAGAGGAAACAAGGCGACATCGGAAAAGCGGGGAAATCTTTCCTTCACTCAAGAGACGGAGACTTTGTTTTCTTTCTCTCTTTCTTTCTTTTTCTTTCTTTCTTTCTTTCAACAGTGTATCGGAGACGAAAATAGCTGCTCCGGCCATCGACAGCCAGGACAGCGGCAGAAGTACGGCCGTTCGGCGCATTCAAATAAAACCACCGACGTCATCGAATCTTGCGTCGACGCACTACATCGGCGTCGCACCTGAAGCTCAGCTTCGCTTAACGCAACGAATATCATTTCACTCCGTCGGCGCTTGGGCCGCTTAATGGAAGCGCTGGAATAAAGCGCGAGATCAGTTCACGCTCATAAGCACTCAAATAGTGACGCGATCAATTATGAGTTTGCATAGGCCTTTTCTTTTCCCCCCTTATCATCCGACTCTATCGTACTTAACCACTCCTATTACCCTTGCCTTGAGAGCTGTCTGGATCTCGCGTGGTTCTGCTCAGCATTTATGATCGAGCCCGCCTTTGACCAATATTTTGAAAATTGCGACGATTTTTTTTGCGATGACGGCACCAATGCTTGCAATCTGTGACGACACAGGCTGACGTCATTGACGGTGTGATGTTACGCTGAGGTCATGTGACACAATGGTACACCAACTCTAAACAAATATTCATTCTAGTACCAAGTCACCTATGACCAACGTTTATTAGCCTTATTATTTTTCGCATCACTAGTGTTAACAACAGTCTCGAGATGTCTCGTCAGGTCTCGCGAAATCTCGAAAACTTCCTAACTCATGAGATGCGTAACGCCAGATTGTTGCGGTGTTTCGTCCCAAGACTACGATACGATTACGCGGTGCGATGTAGTGGAGGCGTCGGGAACAAATTTCTATCATTCATCTGGAGTTCTCTAACGTACGTTTAGACCAAGTGTGCGAGCGCTTTCGCACAAAACTCAGACACCCACTACAACGCCGCCACCGCGATCGCCAATCGAGCTCGCTAACTGCTGTTCACGCAGCAGCACATCGACATTTATTCCTGCCTAAGCCACTGCGCGGCGTGTCCGATGTTGCCGTCATTGAGCAATGCCGGGCGAAACAGTACAATGCCTGCTATTCAAACAATAGTTGTTACAATATTGATCGATCCTTTCTTCTGTTTTCTTTTTGTTTCACTATGTTCCACCATCGCCTCCTAGAAGAATTGTGCCTTGAACGTGAGCCGCGAACGCCCTACCCCAAGATTTTACCCTCCCCCACCGGTACGGAGGAGGAGGGTAAAATGATCCGGTACGGAGGCGAACACCTGTGGCGGTCTCCCCATGCGAACACAGCAATGCTCTCACAGTTGCCTCCGAGCAGCTGTGATGTCACGTGACAGAGCGGTACGGAGGCGAGCGGTCCCACGCGGCGGACGGTCGCAACATGCGGCAGGAGGCATTGCCTCCAAGATTTTGTGCTGGCAGCAAGCTCTCAATTGAAGAGAGAGCCGCGTTCTAGGAATAGTTTCTCTAGGAGGCGTTGGTTCCACAAAGCTCAAAGTTAAGTGGATCCAAAAAAAGGTTTAAATGCTCCAGTGTGAGAAAAAAAAAAAAACAGAGTGCGCCAAGGACTCGCGCAGCGCCTTTTAGGTATTGATTATTGCCCCCTCCCCATCTTTATTTCCCAGGATTTCGACATTATTCTCGAATCACGAGGGACAATAATGCACAGAGCAGACGCAAGGATCTGTAGCAGCGGTACAAAATCGCCAGGCTTGCTTCAGTGTATCTCTGAATTTTCTTCACAGAGTATATACTTTTTCTTCTTTCACCGCAGAAAAACAAATAGGCAATAGTTATCGTGGTGGGCTTTATATACTCTGCATAGTTTACACTGCTATATAGGTAACCAAATGCCGACGTATTAAAACGGCTGATAACATACATACATTTATTTATTTTTTATTTAATACATACTGCGGACACTAAGTGGTCCATACATACATACATACATACATACATACATACATACATACATACATACATACATACATACATACATACATACATACATACATACAGATAGGTAGATAGATAGATAGATAGATAGGTAGATAGATAGATAGGATAAGATTATGTTCATAGGGACCCCAAGAAAGCGACATTCACCTAACAGGCCTTAGGCAATGAAACCAACAGAGAAAACAGCGAAAGCTCATAGGGCGTTATTTCTTTCTAACTGTATACGGTAAAGGTTACGACATAAATTGATCAAGCCTAAGGAACCACTGATATAAATAGTAACCTTTGATAATGCGTGGCCACGCAAAGTGCTCAGTGACGGTTCCCTGCGAAAGCGCAAATACAGAAGCGGGGTTAGCTTAGATTCGAGCAAATACGGTACAACCACCCACGCGCGTTCATTGCCACTTGGGCAGCTTCGAAGACACCCACTCGCATGCGTTATGGCCCGTAAAGTCCGCAGCGCGTATACGGTAATGTCAGAAGGCCCCCAGGCGACAATACCGAAATTTCGTAATAGGATCAAACGTCATGAATTCTAGCATTGGGCGAGACATTAATAAAATTAAAGTATTATCAGAAGGATAGAAGTAACTCAAGTGTAAGATAAAAAAAAGAGAGAGAACGAACACGGAAATTAACTGCTACTGCAACTATTGAAACCAGCACCATAGGCAAGTCGTCAAACATTAGTGAGGTAATATTCTGCCATTCTCGCAGATTGGGTGCAGATTTGGGTGCACGTTAAAGAACCCCAGGTGGTAAAAATTTCCGGAGCCCTCCACTACGGCGTCTCTCATAATCAAATAGTGGTTTTGGGACGTTAAACCCCACATATCAATTAATCAATCAATGAATCAATCGAATCAATCTGCCATTCTCGCATGACACCCAGAGAAAAATATATAGTTTGAAGTCATGATTTTCACAGGCCAGCAATCAAATAGTCAACGATTTCTTTTGGTCGCGAAAGAAGCGTCTAAAGTGATTAGTACTGTTCCAAACAGTCTACCCTTCATGAGCGTCTAAAGTACTTTGTACTGTTCCATACAGTCTACCCTTCCTGAACTATAACTTTGAAAAACAAAAGCGGATGCGATCTCGTAAACGTAGATGCACTCCCGAACAGACTCATCAATTTTCGACCGGCACAGAGAAAAAAAGAAACGACAAACAATCAAAGAGAGGAGATGTTGCTGCCTCGTTCCCAATAACCGCACTGCTTCGCCGCCATTCCCTAGCTATCCGTTTTTTCCCCTCAATAAATCTTGCGCTGTCAGGAATCATCTCCGTCAACAGTGCGATCTATATATTAGGTGCCCACATACGCTCGTACGTAGGTTCGGTGCACTTGCCAGACTTCCCGGGACCCAAAAACACCAGAGTTCAGGGAAAATGGGAAAGCCCACTGACACATTCTTCCCGGAAAGTACTACCCTCGCACTTTTTCTTCTCTTCCCCAAACGCAGAGATCCAAGACCCGCTTACCCACTGCACCCGGAAAGTACATCTCTTCCCTGAATGCGAAGGTAAAGCTCCCAGGCACACCGCTGCAAGAAAGCACGCCCTCTCCCCGTTCTCCTGCCCCATTCCCTAACCGCGACTCTCGTCCCTAAACGCGAACACCCCACTGACCCACTGTTCCCGAAAAGAACGCCTCCTCTCCAATCCCACCCTTTCTCATCTCCTCTTCCCTAACAGCGACCTCGGCGACCTCAATTCTGCACGGTAATAGAGCAGCGAATCGTTAAGGGAGAACGAAACCCCGTTTCCCGAGAACTCGTCGTATAGGCGCACTTCTGCCGCCGGCACCCGCGATATCGGGAAGACGCAGTACTTAGATTCTATTTTTCCCGCTCAGAGACAATCACAAGCTCAGACTGGAAGGAAACAAAACCGACCCGAAGAAAATAAGTATTTATCCGGAAAAATCGACCAAGCCGCAGCGTAATCCACCGCGTCTCCCGATTGTTATTTATTTTTTGAGAAATTGGGGAGAAAAGCAGGCATGCAAGTAGAATTCAGCAGATAGACGGAAACGGTCGCTTATTCGACGAATGGTTACCCGCCTACATGGAAGCCAAGACGGGAACAAAAAAGAAACAAGTGGCGATAGTGAGAGAGATAGAGACTTTTTTTAAATCGAGAAATGCAGGTTTCGGAGTAAGTCGTTTTAAACGCCATTTGTTATGAATCTGAGATTAGATTCGGAGAAAAGGGAGTGGGCATGATTCGACGAAACGCTTAGGGAAATTACAGCGAACTCGAAGCTGAAGATTTACCGCATCTACTTGAAAGACGGTGCGGTGAAGAAATAAACAAAGATTAAGAGTGACATCCGCCTTCATCTGAAAAGTTTAATAACAGTCGTCACAGACCCCATGCCTCGCTCTTACACAGGGACAGCTTTTTTTTCCCCGTCACAATCAAGACACTAAATGGAGGCACAACTCACCCTCATCTCTAAAAGCCACTGCCTTTTCACGTTTATCCCGTTGTTGTTTTTTTTGTTGCAGTCAATTTTGATCGACACGTCTACTATATATCTACTGATTGAAAGTACTCATGCCTTTGTTTTGACTACATTGTATATGAATGTGTTCTCTGCCCGCCCTGACCTTTAGTGCGATTTCGTAGTGCACACCAAATAAATTCCCGAAAGAGACCACTCTTTCAGTGAAAACTGCCTTCCCGCACTTTCCATCCTTTTTTCTAGTCGCTTCTCCCCTTCCAAAATGTATTTAATTACCCTCCATCATATAGCGTTTATCGATGAACACGCCAGTGTGTATCCTATGAATAGTTTCCAGAGACGACTCAGTTCATCCTTATTTTTCAAAAGAAACGCCCACGTACATCTTCACTTTACTGCATAACTAGCCGCCTACTATCGATTCCCGAATCTCGCCATTTCAGCATTGACATTCCATTTCAGCGCCCACGCAGCGAACACCTCCATCAACACCTCCGCTTCCCTATTTCCCCAGCACGCGCAGTCACTTTAAATCAAGCCGACAACAGCCAAGCCCCCTTTCCCTACAAACCTTTTCCCCTTTTAAGCGAGGGGTGGAGCGGGAACAAAATTGAAAAGCCACTTCGTAAAACTCGCGTTCTTTACCGAATCCAAGCCTCTACTACGATAATAAAATATCAAATACGCACAACGGAAAAATCCCAAGCCATAACCCAAATATTTTCTTGATTCCCTAATTTCCCTTCGAAAATATTTGAGCTCTTTGGAAAATGTGTTATAATCGTAACCCAGCGCGATTTCTAAACGCCGCTAAACATGTAATTTGATTCAATCTCCCTTCCATTCAAGTTCACTCCTCAATTCCCCACCCCCCATCCCCGCACTTACCCCCCCAATTTTCGAAGCCAGAAATGACGTTTTTCACGTCACTCAAACATCGCCTGATCTGCATTTCTTCTACACCATTAGTATACGTCCACTGTTTAACATAAACAGGCCCAATACACGACACGAAAAACATCCCTCAATTTTCTGCCTAAAAGACACCTTATTCAGCTTACCAATTGTAGCTTTCGTGACATTTATATGCGAGCAGTCTCTTGATTCTCTATCTCTGACACTCAGTGCAAGCTCGCTTCTATTTCTTTCTTTTTATCTGGCACGAAGTGCTCATACTTTCTTTTTATTGCGTAGTTTGCGTTTCGTCTGAACTTGCGATTGGCGAAGCGCTGACCCCCGCGAGTGTTATTTCCTTTTCGGAAGTGCGGACGCGAAATATTGCTTCCGGAACCTTAACGGTGAAGCGTTATGCCAATAGTATATGAAACGAAGGAAACGTCCCGCAAACGCTTTGGATTTTACTTTATTTCACCAGTGTTCACATCATTCATTGCGAGTTGTGTTGCGTTGTCGGGGCAACCCGAACCACTAAAGTGCTGCAAGTGATTTGTGCGTGTGTGTTAATTTTTATTTGTATTCCTGATAATTCAAAGTTTACACACGTTTATACTCGTTCGAATTAGTGGCGCAAAAGTCATTAAGGCTGCGTTATGAACGTATGAGCGTGTGTGCGGAGGAGGGCGGTGGGTTAGAATGCCGAGGTGATGTGTGTGGAGTGCGTGTACAATTGTCGTCCTTTATGAAAGGGAACACGCGAGCGCGTGGCCTGCGCTCTGCGGCGGCTGCCTACTACAGGACCGTCATCAACCGACAGCAAAAGAAAAGACGTTGGATTTTGGCGCCATCTATTGGCAAACAAAACAACGAGTTACGGCCGCCGGACAAGCGCTGCAAGATAGTGTAGGCAGGCGTTGTAGAGAGCAGATCACGCGATCGCGTGTTCACTTTCATAATGAACGACACTGTACATACGTATTTCGCTCTTGTCTGGTTCGACTTGCCCAATCATCCCCTGATAGCGTCAAGTTTCTTTGTATTTATTTCCAGATCGCAACACTGATAACAGTTATCGAAGCCACCTAAAGAACTCGTCCAACAACGATAAGCGTCTGCGCCCGAGTGGCGTAAGACGCTAATCACAACTAACTTACCTAGTATCACTCGCACACGCGATCAGATAAGTATTAACGCACGAGTATGGGTGTATTTCCTCCTCTCCACTCGCTTTAGGTAACGCCGTATTGCAACGACCGCGAATTAATCGATCAAAAAAAAAAAAACGAAAGCCCTTGTTGGCTGCGTGTTAAAAATGCGAGTTGAGGCATAAATGAATAAAATAAAACAACGCCACAACGAGAGAGGAGACGCAGATAAATAAAAAAAGGAAAGAGAGAAAAGAAAAAAATCAGCGCATCGTTCCGGCGACTTAGCAAGGTCCATTCTCCCGCAAATCGAACAAAACTCATGGCAACTGCTGCCGAGAGCTCTGACTTATTTATTTCGCTCCTCTCTCTTCAAACGCAGCCGTCCGTTTCTCTTATACCTTTTATCTTTCCTTCCTTCATTCCTTGCACCTCGTTTCGAGTGTGCGCAAATAAATCAAATATTTAAAAGATGGCGACGTCGCTTCGTTTGTGTGGCAAGCATTTGCATACCGACGGGCTTCCCTTCTCTTCTTTTTTCTGAAAGCGATCAGGTTTCCTCTCGATTTTTTTTTTTTCGTGGCATAGTGTCTAGGTTTTCTTGTCCTCGCTTTCCGAGCTCGGTAACCCGGGGCAACAGACTAAATTGGGAAAGGCGCTATACGTCTGCGACTTCGACAAAAGAAAAAGAAAAAAAGTCCCGCAATGTTACAGCAACACAACTCACACGACGGTATACACATTGCACGTTCGTCCTACCTGGATGTCTTTGTTTATGAGCGCCTCGATTTTCAGCTCATGAATCAGTAATTCAGCAACACCCATGTCACGGCGCATGTAATATGCCACTCGTAGAAAATACAATTAGTTGGTAATGCCAGTTTTGTTGCTGTTACACGTTGAATGAGTTTTTTTTTTTCTTTTTCGAGCTCGTGCAAGCGCGACATGCGTAACCTGGGCGAAATACACTTGACCAAAAACTTACGAAAACGATAACCGCTAGAGAAATCTAATGAATGTTACGGATTTTATTGGCGATTCGTGTTAGCTATTCAATAACTTTTCGAAGTACAACACGATCGTTGAAGCAACTTGCACAACTACATATTCTAATACCCGGATCAGTTACCAACCTGATATCAACTGTTTTTTTTTTTTTCGGCCACGTTTGTAAATGCTCGCCTGTTCTTTTTTTTCAGTTATTTTATATCGTTTTAGTAAAGTGCACGGCACCGCGGTATCATGGTCGCAGCTATCTATGCGCCAGCCATCGAAGCGAATTAAAGATTAGTCTAGTCAGCTGAAGACAGGGAGAAGTAAAAGGCGTACTGGACTGATGACAAACATCGACATCAACGGCGAATGCCCTCATGTACATCCGTGTTAACGAGGAACGCAAGGTCGCAGTGACATTCAATTCGAATGCCACTACGACCTTATCCACCTAACATTTTAATTAACCACCCACAATTTAAATAACTAATTAAATTAATTTTCATTCACTATTCTGGCAGTTAAATGGTCCTTACATTAAGCAAACGTCTGCTAAGATATATAATTTTTAAGTTGAATCAGAACCGTCCATTTGGTATCAGCGTTCGGAAAGCGGGATGCAAGTGCTCTGTCGGATGCGCTTTCGTACAGAAACGCAAATGACACGCGGCGCTCAATCAATCAATCAATCAATCAATCATACGCTAGTCAAGCAGGAACAAAAGTGCCTCCGGACGAAAAATGTGAAGAAAAAGCGGTTTTTCTCAGAACGGGATTGCGGAAACAGGCAAACGCAACGGTTACGTCACGTTATTCGCTACCCCCCCCCCCCCCCCCCCGCTCCTTCTCCTCATTTCACCGTGATTTGCGTAAGCTTTGGGGGTCGCATACATAAAAGGTCGTTGCGTAAGTTGTAAGGTTAAGGAGAAATAAACAGAAAAAAAACAACTGTCTTTCCGAACATTTCAAGGTGTTGCCAGGAGACGTACCAAAAAGCTTATGCAACAAGCAACTACGCAGTAACTTGACTAAACTATTTGATTGCGTTCTTTAGCTTTTCACTGGGTATACACCTTTTTACAGGAAGGAAAAAAACACCGCCATGGTGGGGTGTGCGCGGGTGTACAAAGGCTAAGGGCGCAGCGTTGTCAGTGCATTTTCGAGGGGACGCGCCGATTTGCACAGCCCAAGGAGGGCTATGGCGGCGCCCAGGGAGGCGTTTATGAAAAGGTAAATACTGTATATCTTTAGTATTGCTCTTTTGTAGTCTCTATCCTTTAACGTTAGCTGCGAGGAGTTGGTTGTTTTGTCTGCGCAAATACACAAGTAACAAGACTACAGGTGCAGTACCCGCTGGAAGCAAGTTGTCTTTTCGTACGCTTTACATACCCCCCAACAATCACAACGATTATTACAACGCACTCAAAACAGTACCTTTAACGTCACCTTTAACTTCCTTGGCTTCATCACCACCAGCTGGTGTGCTAAGAGCACAAACAGTGCTTACGGCAATGATGATTGGAAAAACACCGCACAGGGCAGATACTTCGGAGGTGAAGCGTTCGATACCATGCATGCACAGAAGGACGAGAGTGTTGGAGCCACTTTCGCACTTTCTTAAGTTATCGCCTCGAATCGTTCGCACTGTCGTCGTCTCATGCCTCGCGTTGGCGTCACCTGCAGGCACTATTTTTTATACGCAACGTTTTCGGATGGAGACCATAGAACAGGTGATGGATTCTCACGAAACTAAGTCGATAGTCGCAAGAAAAGAACAGAAAATGATTTTAAAACATTTGGCATAATCATACGAAAAGAACAGAAATGGTCAAAAATTAGCGGATAAGCTTAAGAAAAAAATACGAACACATAATAAAGTTGTTTTCTGTTCCACTCAAGAAAAAAACAAGACAAACGTAACATGAAACTCGTGGGAAAGAGAATCGAATCAATGCTTCGCAGTTGGTACAGCTTTCGCTTGGGGTGCAACAAGTTTGGACGATCTGTGGAGTTTCGTGAACCATTAAAAGGCAGCGCGCCCTACAGAAGGCGAACGACGAGGGTATATGCAATGACTCTTCTCGCACTCGCTTTCCTGCAACCATTTCCCGTCGTCGAGTTGGTTCCCGCAGCGGACCTTTCCGAGGACATTGCAAACGGCGCGTCGAGCGATTGGCTCGACCCGAAGAATTCAAAACGGTGAGACAGAAAAAAAAAAGCATCGAGAGACGTGGGTTCCGCAAGCGTTTTTCTCCTCGAAGACAAACTCGGGATGCATCCATGACGCAGTAAGAAAAAAAAAACGAAAAGCAAATACTGTCGCAAGCGACCTCGCAAGAAAGACCTGCCAAGTGACTTCCCGAGAACGCCAGCCAAGACCCCCGTCGACCACCTTCCTCCGTAGGCCGTGGAGGCGTCCTTGGGACTCGAGCGATAGCTTTCTAGGCTATGTAGCGGCATTGCCACGGCCGCCGTGCATCGGAGAAAGCCATAAGAGAGAGAGAGAGAGCCCGACAGCGAGCTAAAGTGTGTCTGAGAGGCATTACGAAAAGTTCGCTCAGAAAGCCTGGCGCCAAGCATGGGTGGCACACATCGATGCGGTCATCTCTCTTTCTTGGGAAGAGAGGGGGGGAGGGGGGGTAGAGAGCCGCTACTGCCAACATTACTTGGAACAGTTCAGCAACTATGTTTCGTTGCTCCGAAAACTGCATCACCGCAATCGCATCTCATGCGAGAGTTCGTAGCTCTTGCGTTGCGTCCTTACAATCGCAGTCGGACAAGCACTTTACCATTGTCGGTTACAACCTAGGCGAAAATGCCTGCTCCGCCACCGGCGATCACTGTCAACGAAGCGATTTGTGCAAATCATTTCCGTCAGCGTTTACTCATTTTTCGGTGACGACTTTCACGTCGCTGGGATCGAACTCACGACTTTCGGGACAGCAGCCAAGCAGCGTAAACAGTGTACCACCAAGACGGACTCTTCCATGGTCAACGAGTACGCTAAGCAAGAAGTCGTGGTACACCTTTATTATATAGTGAGAGAAAACCGGAGTGTGCCGCCCGAAGGCGCTGGGAATCGAACCCGGTACCATCTAGAATTAGAAGCGCTCTTCGAAATCCTTCTCGTCGAGGCGTCCCCCGTAGAGGTCTACAGCTATAGGAGCTGCCAACTTTCCCAACTTCTTAACATCCTGGCACGGGAACGGCCCATTACAGATGGCATAACGAACGCGGTGGCGTCACGCTGGCTCGCTTGGCTCAAGGCTGAAAACCTTCGCGTATCTTTTGCCCGACCGTGAAACGGTGGAGACACGGTGACCGATACACGCGACATTGCGAAACTGTTCGCCCATTATGTATAGGCACCCAACAGCGCCGCATAGCCACGTATATACGGCTCAACCGTGGTTTTCAAAAAAACACTCCGACAGGCGGGACGTTGTTAACACACGTTTTATACAGCTACTCAACAGGTATTGTCAACAAGTCTGCCTTGTGCTAGTGGTCTGTGTGCTGTTCGATGTCACTGCACGCGTACAGAACACCAGATGGTCGAAATTTCGGGAGCCCTTCTCTACGCCGCCTCTTATAATCGCATCGTGGTTTTTGGCACGTCGAACCCCGGATGCTATTGGTATACATGCCTCTCTCACGTATAACACCATCACATGTAAACAAATGCCGACAAGACACTATCAATACTTCCAGCTAATCCGGTAAAACGTCCTCCTAATATTCAAAGAAGTGTTCAAAGAAGTTCCGAACACGTGCAGTCGCTCTCAGTATGAACGCAACACGATGACCTTGTTTGAACGGACCACAATCCTGAACGTTAAATTGGCTTATCGAGTAGCATAGTAGCCGAAACAGTTTCTACTTCAGCAACTTTTGCAATGTCGGCGCTGCTTTTCAGTGCTGACGCCACTTTGGGCGCGGACAACGTGTCGAAATTCGCACAAGGCGCAGCAGTGTACAGAGAAGAGACATTCAGATAGATGCTCCAAGAGTTACGGTCTAATTCCTCTACGATGTTCCACAAGTTTGGGTACAAAGTCTTCGTAAATTCCAAAGACGACAGCCTTTTCTCCCCCCTGCACACACCTTCATCATCCTAAACGAGGCCTATGATTGCAACATTCACCGATCGATATTCAACACGAACCCCTCCGGTTCTTAAAGAAACTTTACAAGAAGAAACAAGATCAAATGGCCCGCCATGCCAGTCCGTCCACCCCGCCCCGTCCACAAGGGGAACCGATTGAACTGAACACCCATTCTTATTTCTTTTTTTACTCTTCACGTGCATAAGCAGCTAGTGCTCTCTTTCAAAGCTCACAATTTTTTTTTATGTGAAATGCTACAAAAGCACCCCCCCCCCCCCCCCAACCTGATCTTGGGGAAAAAGAGGTCAGCCTATAGGTAGATGGGGCTGGTTCTCCGTTATGCAAGCAAAAACAAAAGAACTAAGAGACGCAAAACAACGACAAAAAAAAAAAGACCTGTTTGCAGTCACCGCAGCTTTAGACGAGACTACCCCCTACCTCTTTTACCAGTCCCAAGTTCTTATGACGATTTTTTTTTAAAGCACATTACTACTTTTGTTTCCGTGGGCTATGGAGGGGCTTAAAGCGCGCTGCAACGGTTCCTCTTGGCCGATCAGGAAGGGGGCAATACACAAGGTATAAAAAAAAGAACGGCGTACTTGTTGAGTACCGCGTGGGAACGGGTCCGAAATAACGCGCGCAGCAGGCAAACTCTTTGAAACGGGGAACTAAAACACGGAGAACAAAAAAGTAAAAAAAAGGGGAGGGGAGAGAAAAATGAAAGATCTCGAGGCAGATCGGGTGCAGAGCCCCATTTGGGTTTGGGCTGCGCGCTTTGCTCCAAGGCGGTTTCTTGAATGTCAGCTAGACATTGGAAACGCACATAACAGAACGCAATAGAACAGAACATAACAGAAGGGAATAGGAGAGAACGAAACACAGCATATGAAACAGAACGAAGTAAAAACACGGACGGACGGACGGACGGACGGACGGACGGACGGACAGACAGACAGACAGACAGACAGACAGACAGACAGACAGACAGACAGACAGACAGACAGACAGACAGACAGACAGATAGATAGATAGATAGATAGATAGATAGATAGATAGATAGATAGATAGATAGATAGATAGATAGATAGATAGATAGATAGATAGATAGATAGATAGATGCCGGCAAAAAACTGTTTTTCAGACAGACGAATTTCAGATAGACGAATAAAGAAACAAGGAAAGAGAGAAAGAGAAAGAATAACTTCATTGTGAAACAGAGTCTGGAGCTACAATGTGCGTCTGACAACTGGACCGTTGCTATGCGGAATGTGTAAGCATGTGTGAGGCAATAGCTCGTCACCGTTAATATTACTTTTTACCGCATTTTCCAGCACGTATATAGCGGCTTTTCCAGAATTCTGCCCTTTTTTTTTATGGCGCTACGTAACGCGGCTTCTTAGAAGCAACGAAACTCCTGCTACGTTAGCAGCGTCAACTTATTTTAACCAGACCCTTTTCTTACCGACTTGTCTGTGCGGCATGCGAATGAATGAGTAAATTAAATCAAGCTGACGTCCCACGTATAAGGTGGCGCGGCTAGCAGCGCTTGAAAGGTCTGGCTAAAATAACTGCGACGCACGAACCTTGTTGCTTTTGCTAATTAATTATTAAGCTATCCACTATGAGCCGCGCTGCAGTAAACGAAGGGGAATCGGGTACTAATTCCAGCCACCTGGGATGGTGCAATTTGCTCCTGAATATAATCACGCTGGTAATTTGCTTTAAATCAACATTTTAACGCATCACACTGTTGTAGTCGAAACGGGCAATCAAACCAGCAATCGAGGACTGACCCTGATACGTACAGTCATAGCCTTTGAAAACAAGCACGGATTCAGACTTTTTTTTTCTTTTTGACGGGGGAAGGGCAAGGCCTCATTGTTCGAAAAAAAAAAAGATTAACCATGGCAAAAAGAAAAAAAAACAATAAAACGAAATGACGAAGGGTTCCTTTTTATATGCCAAGCACTTCTTAGCGAGCTTCGGCAACTTTCGCCGTATCTATCTATCTATCTATCTATCTATCTATCTATCTATCTATCTATCTATCTATCTATCTATCTATCTATCTATCTATCTATCTATCTATCTATCTATCTATCTATCTATCTATCTATCTATCTATCTATCTATCTATCTATCTATCTATCTATCTATCTATCTATCTATCTATCTATCCGTCTGTCTGTCTGTCTGTCTGTCTGTCTGTCTGTCTGTCTGTCTATCTATCTATCTATCTATCTATCTATCTATCTATCTATCTATCTATCCAACTGTTTTCATGGCGTGAAACGGTCCGACCGCCCCCCTTCCCCCGTTTTTTTTTTGCATTTGTGTTCACAACATTTCAATCAAACGAACGAATTGACAAAAAGTATATTTTTTAATTCTCAAAGCTCGGATAATTATTTAGCGATAATTAGGGCACCTTACGCGATGCGGCCGACGAACACTGCACCGCTACGAGTGCTCGCGTCGGCTGGCCTACTGCCGTGCCAGGTCACGACCCGGAAACGGCTGAAGCAAACTAAAAACGAGAAGAAAGAACTACGAACGGGGTCAAGTCGATGCCGTGGGGATAAACCCGGCGAAGCAGTGGACTGCGACGCTATGGGCGCGGCGTTAGAGCGGCGCCGCTCGCAAAAAAAAAAAAAAAAAAAGAAAGAAATAAAAAACAGAAATAAAAAGAAAAGGCCCCAAAAACTATAAGAGTAAGAAGGAAGGAATCTTCCAATCCATTGCGAAAAGGCTTTATTGCGAGCGACCCAGGACAAGCTGCGATACTTCATTCACAAGCTATTCGAAGCAAAGAAGTTAAACGAACACTAAAAGGGAATGAACTGAATCAAATAAGCTTTATTTCAGGAAATAATATACATATATATTTTGTTAACGTGATATTTACTTCGCGTTTATGTCTCTTGTTAACATCGCACTTATCAAGTAGTTGTGTTACATTTCTCGTATTTATGCGGCAGTTATTTAGTGTTTCTTACGTGTAACATAGCTCGACCTAAAATTACCGCTTACTTTAACCTGAAAAACGTAACCGAAAGCACGTTGCTTCAAATCCGCGCGCAGAATCCGAAGAAAGAAAGAAAGAAAAAAAAGAAAGAAAGAGAGAGAGAGAGAAAGAGAAGAAAGAAAGAAAGAAAGAAAGAACGAAAGAAAGAAAGAACGAAAGAAAGAAAGAAAGAAAGAAAGAAAGAAAGAAAGAAAGAAAGAAAGAAAGAAAGGAAGGAAGGAAGGAAGAAGCTACAAAGCTAGCCACCGGACGGCCTTGCGGAATTTCAACCCGAACCATTCCGCGGCAGTGCGTCCGACTATCAGTCCCCTTTCACCAATGTCACGTCGATTAGGGTCGAGTGCTGCTGCAATCGTGTCGAATTCAAGGTAGGAGCCGGCGGAGTAGCACGGAAGCTAATTCGCTCTTCGCGGCCTTGCCCGGCGGCGCAGTGACAGCAAAAAGACGACAGCTGTTGGAATGCAAATCAGTTTAATTATATTGTCTGAAGCTCAACAGTCAGAGAATCTCTCTCTCTCTCTTTCTCTCTCTTAGTTTTCTAGAATTGCTTCACCAATGCCGGCACTCTGATTGGAAGCTTTGAAGGATTCGATTAGGCTCTGGGTAGATCGAAAGCTTCTGGCGCTATATCACAAACGAATGGCTAACGTTCAAACGCGGACCGAACAGACAACAAAAGACAATGCAAACATAACTGTGAACTTTCACCCGCAGCAGTGACCTTTCGCAGAGGCGTATAGCCAGAGGATGTCCCACTGGGCCCGAGCCTACCCCCTCTCCGAATTTTTTTCAGTCATGACTCATGGGGAGAAAAACGATTATTTCAAAAATAGTGCTCTACCATGTCCGATAACACTTCTGCCTATACGCCCCTGGCCGTTCGATTGTGGCACTTGTTTTGTAACACTTTGCGGGACCGGATCCCAACAGAGGCGGCCTCGTTCTCGATTGCGGCACAACGCTGGAACCCCGCGAAATTAAATGCAGGCACACTTTGAAGAACCACCGGGTGGGTTGAAATTTTCAGTCTCCCATAACGATATCGTGGTTTCAGGACGAGAAACCCTAACAATTATTAGATTACTCCGTGTGGGCGTGTGCGCGTGTCTTGTCGTGTCTATTCACGTGAAGGCGTAACTTTATAAGAGATGTCGATAAAGTTAGGTATAAGAGAAGTATAAAAAAAGAGAGGCTGCAAGAAAAAAAATACGGGGCAAAGTAGAAGCGTGGTGCTTCGGACTATTGTTGGTATGTCAGGACGATTGTTATTAGCGCGAGCTCAGAACGACGACAAAGGGACAAGAATTAAGAGGAGCGCTCGTCGTCTTGTCCATTCTCAGCTCGCGCTATAACAATCTTCGACAAAGAAGAAACAAGCATAAGGAGGCTATATACGCACTGCAATGGGCACGAGTGAAAGGAAACCTCAAACTAATAAAACGATCGAGCGGCGCGCGGAAGAGATTGGAATCAAATTTATACCGCCACTGCACCAAACTAATACTTACCTGCACATCTACCTTGCACGGCTACACCGCGGCTGACACGGACTCGAGAGCAAAAGCAACGAAAGCAAACAAGACACAGCGTAACCTGCGCAACGTAGTGGACGGAATATATCAACCAGAATAGCTTCCAAAGTTGCGAGGAAATCAGGGGCCGCGAACGCGAAGGACGAACGAGAACTCAAGCCAGCATGACGTCAGTTTGACGTCACCGGTTTCGTGGTGCTTCGATCTTGTCAGTCTCGTTTATTACGCATGAAACGCCGCGGAGGAAAAGCACCCAAGTTTGCGTGTTAGCGCTTGTTTCCAAAGGAAACGCAAATTTAATCAGGGGCGAGTTTTGTTTCTGTTTGGAGCGAAACGCAAATTTGATTAGGGGTGAGGTTTGTTTCTGTTCGTGATAGTAAGTAAGCGCGTTAGTAGATCCTTTGTGTTTCGATCCTTCGCGGATCCGCTCTAAAGAGCGAGCCGGACAGTGAGCAACCGTTGCGATTAACCGATTTAAAGTATTTTAAAAAGAGACGCTAAAGCAACAAATAGCTGGACTTGAAAGATTATGCTCGCGTAATAACCATTTCACCATTCCTCTCGATCCCTTTTTCTTACTTTCCTGTCTCCCATTTCCTCTTCCTCAGTGCAGGGTAGCAAACCAGACACTTGTTTTCTGGTTAACCACCCTGCCTTTCTTCATACCATCTCTCTCTCTCTCTTTCGAGAACAGAGTAAAAAAACAACAACATTGAAAAATGAGAGTGACTTCGTCATGCTTTGTGGTTGTATAACTCGGCGAAATGACGTCAGATCGTGTGTAAGGGTTATTCCTCGGCTTACGAATGAAAAGTGAATAGAACATTTTTTTTTTCGCTTTAAGTAAACGTGCCCTAATCAAGAGAGTTAGTTGTGGCCACGTATTATGACAGTGGAGCTTTCGTACACTCGACCATTCACAGCCCACACGGACGGCCGAGGCGGTGACGTCACGTCCTGCACTCGGAGCGGGCGATTTAAGTTGAGACACAAAGCAGTTTCCAGAGGCTCTTTCTGAACGCCACCAGCTCAGCTGTTTTCTCGGTCTTCTCGGTAGCTACTTTACTTAAAGTCAACAAACTTGAGCGACCGCCTGTAAACTGTGTGTGCTCCCCGAGTGTGCTCGTGATTGTGTGTACCTTCTCACCTCTCTGCAACCTCTTTTCTCCCCTTCATCCCTTCCCCAGTGCAGGGTAGCAAACCAGATGTGCGTCTGGTTAACCTCCCCGCCTTTCTTTACATCTCTATCTCTCTCTCGGTAGCTGCACCCCCTTTTATCCACCCCCCCCTTCTTTTTTTTTTCTTTTCATCTACAGTGGTAAAAGGTATTGTGTTTTGTAGGAGGATGTATTGACGGACCCTAGATCTATGGGCCTGGGCATATGATACTGCGGGGAAACAGCGCAAAAATGGGACTAAGTCGAATGATTTAGGAACTTACTCCATTTTCGCGCTTTTTTTTTTTTGGCGTTTGCGCTTTCTGTTTTGTACTTGACAAACCAGGGGGCAGGGCGAGAGGACCCCTTCCCCTCCCCCTAAATATGAATGCTAATACTATGACTACATTAAAGAAATAGAGCGAGTTTCCCGACTGTATATATATATATATATATATATATATATATATATATATATATATATATATATATATATATATATATATATATATATATATGATTGACGGCGTGTGCCTCGGCAGATACAATATGCAGCAGCGGCGGTCGGTCGCTACGTCGAACGCACACTGCAGCGCGTAACTTCAGCGTCAGTAGCAACGGCAGCATCGCCGGGGCCATTAGAGGCCAGCGGGAGAGACGGAGCCAAGGACGCAGCCAAAGCCGCTTGTGCCTACGGAGAGCACACCCTCGCCCCCCCGTTGCCCCCATCGGCGTCGTCCCCTGTCGAGGTTTCCGGCATTGTGCACTAGCTGCGCATAGTGATGCGACGGCGCTGCAGCAATAGTAGTAACGGAATAGGCTCGCTCCGTGAGCCTTGGGCTGGCTGCTACGGCGGGGTCGCGCTAGGAAACCGTTTTGCGCGTCAAGAACGTCTGTAGCCGACATTTACTAAACAGAACTTCATTGTTGTTTTTTGGATGCGCAGTGTTTGCGTTCCTCTTCGTGAATGGGATCGCAAGGCTGCGCCGGATTCCGCCATCTACCGGGAAACTGTCAACATCGCTGCCAAACAGTGACTTCTGATCACAATCGGTACTGATCTGGACCGTGCCCCGCCGCGGAGGTCCAGTGGCTAAGGTACTCGCTGGTGACCCGCAGCTCGTGGGATCGAATCCCGGCTGCGGCGGCTGCATTTTCGATGGCGGCGGAAATGCTGTAGGCCCGTGTGCTCCGATGTGGGCGCACGTTAAATAACCCCAGTTGGTCGAAATTTCCGGAGCCCCCCACTACGGCGTCTCTCATAATCATATGGTGGTTTTGGGACGTTAAACCCCACATTTTAATCAATCAAATCAATCTGATCTGGACCGAACTTCTCGATCGCCGTGTTCGGCTTCTTTACTCAAGCTGTAGAATGGAGTCAGTCACTGTTGAGCAACATGACCAGCGTCATGTTTAAATATCGATCAGCACTACACCGTGTGACGCCTGAGTGAAGGCCTGACCACACATGCGCGTCAGCGCGTCCTTTCCCAGTAGAGAGAGAGAGAGAGAGAGAGAAAGGAGCGCAGCTTCGCGTTGTAGCGCCCCTCTCTCCGTAGCAAGAAGGTGCGGCGCCGCGTCAGAAAGCCAGAAGCAGCAGCAGCAGCAGCAACAGTAGTAGTAGAGATGATAGTAGTAGAAGTAGGAGGAGGGTTCAGTTCACTGGCAGAGTCGGCGAATGAAGAAATAAATAAAAAAATGTACATGACAGTGATTACGCTCGCGAAAAATGCTGACGCTATAGATGCCGATGATGACTGTCGACGATACGGTGGTGATGACTGTAAATGATGACAACGGCGCTTTTTTTTTCCCCTCACGTTCTTGAACAGCCGTGAAAGTAATACGTGGTTCACCACTGGCTTTCATCTAGCTAGCGCGTTTAACAACTCTGAGTCACTCACTAACCAGTAATGAGCTTCACATAGCGATATAGCAAGGCAGAGAGGCATAACGTCCTAAACAATGGTCGTATCAAGATAGGTTTCGCCGGGTGACTACAAAAGTAACTTTGACCACCGAAATCACCTCAAATTGCAGGTCTTGGATCAGGTCGGCAGCCGTTTTATTTGTTTTTTTTTATTTTGAAACTCTGGCAACAACTGTTGCCTGCCAACGCTCTCGCAAAACAGGATGAATACGAAATCGCGCAAAAGTGTCGCCTAATCCAACGCCAATCTCTATTTCTTATTTAAACGAGAAATCCAGCCGTATTGAATACAAAGATAAAGAACAATAATATCGTGGAGCACGCGCTGAACTGAAAACAAAGAAAAGTTTAAAAAGCATCGCTCACATCTCGGTAAGTACGAACCGCGATCCACAATCCGATCAAGTTTGTACTGCCGCATGTTTGGAAACCGGCCTTTATCCCTTTTTTGATACCACCCCTCCCCAGGCGCATTTGCGCACTAAACCATTTGCCACATCGCGACGTCTGCGGTCGCAAAGGACACATTTACTCCAAAAGCCACCACAAGACGAGACGATCCAAAGAAGCCGACAAACAAAGACGTTAAAGGCGAGAGAAATCAGACAGCAGTGCAGTGTTGGAGATGGAGGGGTCGTTGAGGAGGCAGTAAACACAAGAGAGCCGGAATAATTTGAGTACAGCAGAAACGAAGAAATGAAACACCTGAGACGCACGGAGAGACGGGGAGGAGAAGAGAAATGGGAAACTATGTACCAACGACGCGAATGTAATGGAGCACAAAGCACAGAAGGGCTGTAAAACTAACGAGAGGGAGAAGTATAAGTGAGGCATAGGTTCATATGCTGGTAGGTTCAAAGATCCAGCAAAAAAAAAAAAAAAATGTTTCAAGCACAGTACGAAAACACGACGACAGAAGCACACACGAAGTGTAGATTGCATCCGTGTTTCATTTCTGCACGTTGTAAGAGGAAGAGGGACCAATGGAAACGCGAACTAGGCAACAAATATACAATAGGAAAATGTAGAGGAGGTGGGACGACGGCGTAGCTATATAGGTACGTCGTAGCAACAAGCCCCGTCTCCCCTTGGACAAACAACCAACCCGAATCTGTTCCGCTATCGAACAGTTTAAAATGTCCACAGATATACGCATAGAGCCAAGCAGGAAACATGCCCGATACAACAATTTTTTTTTTCGTAACCACGGGAGCGCAGTGAAACGACGCGACAAAGGACACGAAGAGAGACACACAGAGCGGCACATTTACACGATCTTCTTTGCCTCTTTTGTGTCCTGCGCTGCCGAATTTATGAAAAAAAAAAAACGTGTCATACCAGCCATCCAGCGTTGAAACTTAATTCAACTACTACGAAAAAGGGAAAAAAATGTGGTAGGAAAGGGAGGGAGGTAGGGTGGGGGGCACTTGAAACGAAGGAACAGCCACGGCAATAAGGAATTACGAGACGGACTCCTGCGCGTTGCTGCCGATATCATCTCACCCCGGGCGAGCACTGGGAGGCTGCGCGGCGCATTCGTTCGATGGGCGGGTGCCCTCATGCTTATAAATCGAAGCAAGGGGGGGGGGGGTGATGCGGCGTTGTATTCCGCATTCGCTTTCGAAACGTAAAGAGGCGAGAACGGGGAAGCGCGATGGCCATGCGGCGGTTGAAAAAAAAAAAAAAAAACGAAACGTGACCTCGCGTTAAACTTAAAAACTAAAAAAAAAAAAAAAACTGAAGTAAGTGAGTCTTCGTATGAGACGCCTCAAAGATCGCTGTAAACGACTGAGCATCGGTTGTTGTTCCGAGTAACACGATACGAAGGGCCACATACGATTCGAGAACATCGAAAATGTTTCAGAATCGGACGGTGAGCCATAAGGAATGAGGTTACCGGAAAATAAAATAAAAAAAGGTAGCCGATTTTGTATCAGCTGCAAACTGAGACGACAACAGAACCGACAGTTACAGGGTTCCTTATGCTTGCCTAAGAAGACTGGGAGGCAACACAATCTATCTTTCTTTTCATTTCTCTCAGTCGGTTTCATTTATTCCACCCGAAAGCTTTCCGCACCGAACGCGGTCTAGCACTGCCTCCGGGATCAGAGAAATTAGAAGCTTTTTTCTTTTTTGCACCTCGCGCGGTTTCGCAGTGCCTCCATGATCGGCCCACCACTGAGCAAGCTTTGACGTCATGCGATGACGTCATCCTGTAACGTCACGTGAGGCGTCACAAATTTTGACTACCAGCGACATCATACGTCACAGCATGACGAGACTACGTCGTGATGATTATCTATCTATCTATCTATCTATCTATCTATCTATCTATCTATCTATCTATCTATCTATCTATCTATCTATCTATCTATCTATCTATCTATCTATCTATCTATCTTACATGACGTGTGTTGACGCTGCCGACGCGGACAGTCAGTTTTCGCGTCTGTCGAGACATGTTTAAGGCTTGAGCTTAATAACCCCGTGAAAGCAATGGACTGCACGCGGAATCGTCTCTACGCGGAAGGCGACAACTTAAGTGCATCGGAAGAAGGGAATAAGAATGAACGAATAACGTCCCGTAGAAGAAAAAAAAAACACCGAAACTACGCAATAATAAACAACGCGATGGCTGACGACAGCAGCGCCAAGGCACTGCGTTGCGGCAAGCAATAAGCGGGCAGCGGCGCGCTTATGAAAAAAGAAGGGTCGGAATCGAAACGAGGAAGAGAAACGCGGCGAAGAATAAAAAAAGGGGGGGGGGGGGGGGAGGACCTCCGCGCGGCGATAAACGGGAAAAGTGACACGCAGAAGAAGAAGAAGAGCGGCCGAAAAAACAAAAGGAAGAAGCGAAAGGCCGTCCTCGCACTTTGATGCGGGGCAGCATCCCGCTTCGTTGCTGGCAACAAAGGAGTAGAGAGGAGAAAATGTGAAGATATAATGTAGCGCAGTGCGGAGTAGGAGAGCTAGAAATGGAAGAGCCTAAGAGAGAGAGAGAGAGAGAGAGAGAGAGAGGGAAGGAAAGCGATGCTAGCACGTGCTGGCCAGCGCGAGGAGGTTCGAGAAGATCCGAGAGCGAGGGAAACGATAGTGCAGATATATAATGCAGCGCAGTGCAGAGCGGGATAGAGAAATGGGGGAGAGTGTGAGAGAGAGAGATGGAAGCGATAACACGTGCTCGTCGTTGCGAGAAGGTTCGAGAAGACGCGATAGCGGAGAGAGAGAAAGAGAAGAAGAAGGCTCTCCTCTCAACCTACTGGCCTCCTTTATTCGGAGCATGCAGCGAGCGGTTTGGGGTCGGCTCGTAACCTGGTTTTGTTTAGCGCGCGAACGGTTTTTCTGGCAACAAGACCGACCGCAGTCGCCGGGCGGAGCACAGCGCCCTCCACGTCAGTGAGTGAGGAAAGAGTGAATTAGTGATCGGGCCATTGACTATAAAGAGTCAATTAGAAAGTGAGTAAGAGCGACAGAATGAGTGGGCAGTTGAGTAATGTGCAAGTTAGCCAGTGAGTTAGAGAATGACTTCGGTAGTGAGCAGCTGGGTGATCGGAGAAAGTTAGTGAGTGAGCGATTGACTAAAGGATGAGTTACCGAGTGAGTAACTGAATAGCGATTATTCAAGTTCCAACTGTATTATTCAAGTGTATTCGAGTTTAGTTTCACGTTAGTGAATGAAGGAGTGCGTGATTGAGCAGAATGGGTGAGTTGTAACGAGTGAGAGTGAGTGAGTAGGTGATGAGTTATGGCGAAACACTGAGGACTACAGATTAAAATATATTCAACAGGGGGCGCAGTGGCCCAGTGTAGTTAATTCGTTTTCTTTTTTCTTTAATGCGACAGAAGGCTTTCTTGTTCGGGAAAAGCGTTGTTTTTTGTTCTCGTTTTCTTCGCTTTTGAGAAATGTGGGCCCTCTAATTACATTAAAGAGACCTCGGTATAGAAGGATGCGCCGGTCTGACTTTCAGTTTCTTCAGCACTCCTTATTTGTTTAAGCGAAAAGAAAAGAAAGAAAAATCATTTGGAATTATGCTGCAAATGGCTCACACTGGTTTCTCATATCGCACAGAGAAACAGGAGAGAAAAAAAAAAGCACAAATTACTCACATGACGGAAGAAATTATGCAAGCTAAAGAAAATGGGAACACAGGAAGAGGGGGGTTACGGGTGGAGACAGATGAGAGTTGATACGAAAAGAAACGGTAGCCGATGGGTGACGAAATAGAACAAAAAAAAAAAAAAAGATAGGAACAAGGAGGGAGCTGGGCACTGGTGGCATTGCGTCAGTAGTGGGCCACTGTTACCTAGGTCGCCCGGACGGTGCGTAGGAAGGAGGGCAACCCCCCCCCCCCCCATCCCCTCCCATTTCTACAGGCAGGCACACTTTAAGAGAGAGAGAAAGAGAGCGCGAGGCAATCACGAAGACTGGGGCGGTTAAAAATTGCACGACGCCGGAGGCTTCCGTTCGGGTTGGCAGTGTTCTGCGACTGCGAAACCTACCGGCGTGAACTTTATGGCAGAAAGTTTACGAAACTGCCAGTCGAACGGAAAGTTAGCAACGATGGTATGCACTGTGCTTACTACTACTACTATTACTACTACTACTACTACTACTACTACTACTACTACTACCACCGCGACTACCACCACTATTTTTCTCAAATTTATCTGCTATGTATACAATTAAGTTTGATGGAACGTGTGAGACTAAAAGCGAAGAACGCTTGACTAAGGTCTCACGCTTTTTTTACAGTTCTACACCTTTCTCGGGGACAACTTTCGTGGCAATGAAGGGAAAGCTACTGGGGCGGAGCTACTGCCCATGTACTCCTCCGCGAAGTAGTTCGGCTAGACTCTCTTTTCGAATGCCCACGTCCGTGTTCGAATAATCCCAGTGCATATTATTTGCTACGTCTGCTTACAACAGCCATTTGTGAGTGAAATTCGACACAAGCTCCTTCCGCGCAACGTCGAAGGGCGAGGCGCACTCTTCTAAAGGCGAAGACGCCATTTCGATTATAACGTGCACCTATAAAAAAGTGCAACGTTTTCAGACGTGCGAAACACGAAATTACACTTCATAAAACGAGACAATTACATCTCCTTGGTTCGTTCAGCAAAACAACATTACTTCATTTTCTACAGGATACTGTTTATAAAAAAACGGGATCCCGCGGAAAATATGTAATGCTCTTTTTTAATGATTTTTTTTTCGCTCGGAAAACACGCATTTGTGGGATTGTATTATTCAGCGGTGGCAGACGCCCACTTAGGTTCCGTAGCCTTCCCTTCATTGCCACTGAAAGTTGTCCCTTGTCGCTTCTTTTGAGGTGCCAGCTATAGCAGACGACACACGTTCGGAGCAGACAAACTACTTCAAGGCTACTACGCTGTACTGGCTATGCACCTACGTTTTTCAGCAGCGATAGACACTTTATAGAGCAGACGTACTGATCCGCGGCTACTACGCTATGCACCCACGTTTGTTTTTTTGTTTTTTTTTTTTCACGAAGTGAGAAACACATATAGAGCAGACATACTAATTCGCGGCTAGCGTACCTATGGCCATGCGTCTTCAATCTGTATGCACAGACAACGCAGCAGACGCGACTACGCTATACCAGCATTGCATGCCTTTTACGTCTGTCATCGATAGCAGTCGACACTATGTGGACTCTGGGCGTGATGGCCGTACCCATTTTCCGCCAGCAGAGGACGACAGCAAAGTTCCAGTGTCGTCTGCTTCCGCGTTTGTTTTATAGGTCACCCTCTGCTTAAATCAAAACGTATCAGCTGCCACGGAACAAAATCTATACAACGTCGACTGCGCTAGCAGCGACAAGTTGGAAGAGCCTGAAAGCTGTGACTATAGAGAAACCACTATGTGAGAGTATATAGAGCACGTTATCGAAGAAAAAAAGATAAACTATAGAAGAAGAAAGACCGAGACGGCTGCGAAGGAGCTCGACAGCGCGTCTGCCGCCGTGACAGAACGGGAAGAGCCAAACAAAAAGTACAGGCCTGTCGAAAAGACAGCAAGAGCCGAGTAGGAAGCGAGAAGAAAAGATGAAGAAAAATGGGCGAAGGATAAAAATGGGAGCAGGAATGCGGCGGCGGTCGCGTGCTTGCCCTCTCCCTGCCGCTACCGGAATCGGGCCGGCCGGGCCAAGCGACCAACGTGTGTACGGTACAGCGCGAAGGGCTCGTTGCGTCGGAACCGCCAAGGAGTGTCGGATCAAACTGCGCATGCTCACGTGGGCGCGTTGCGCGCTAGCAACGCGCAGAGTTGCGCTAATATGTAGTTAAAAAAAAATAAACTACACAAAGGTTCGACTCGCTAATCGTTTGTCGAAGTGAACTCGTTAGTGGTCATTAAGCCTAACCAACTAGGCCTAACTTTTCAGGACTAACGATTCAGTTGTATCAGTATGTAATCGAAAACACTAGGTCTAACTTTTTAGACCTATTTGTATTAGTTGTATCAGCTTGTAATCGAAGAAAACTCCGGCAAACAAACTAGATAGATAGATAGATAGATAGATAGATAGATAGATAGATAGATAGATAGATAGATAGATAGATAGATAGATAGATAGATAGATAGATAGATAGATAGATAGATAGACAGATAGATAGATAGATAGATAGATAGTCTATCTATCTATGTGGCAAACTTAACGCAGCTGTATGCGGAAGTGACGCCAGTGAATTTCGCTCAACACACATCTTTTCAAAATTAATTACAGAACGTGTGAACGGTGGTAAAAAAAGAGAGATAGAGAGAGCCCAGCAAACAGTATCGCGCTCCGTATGTCGCTTCAATATTAAGAGCAATAGCGCTCCGTCCATATGATGCGCAAATAACCATCCGTACTGCACGCACAAGAAAGAAAGAAAGAAAGAAAGAAAGAAAGAAAGAAAGAAAGAAAGAAAGAAAGAAAGAAAGAAAGAAAGAAAGAAAGAAAGCGACGAAGACTCCCGGCGCGAGAGGAATCGAGAGCGCGTCGCCGGCGACCGCTCACAAATTGGAGCTGTCACGAAGCCGGAGGGAGAGTCAGACCGCGACGACCATGCACACATACACACTTCACCAAGCCGGCACGGGGCGCCACACGCTATATATTAAACAGTGCACCTCGCGCGACGCACCATGCACACAATAACTCTGCCGTACACAAACATATATACACCGTAAGTGACCCACTTTTCCCACCGCTAACGCGGCACTGTTGCTACGGGCCACGCGCGACCCAGAAGCAGACAAGGGGACGCACGAACGACGATACACGGGAGCAGACGACGAAGTGCAGAAGACGATGAAGTGTAGAAGACGATGAAGGGAAGAAAACGATGAAGTGTAGAATACGATGCGACGATGTGGACGAAAACGCGAAGAAGTGATCGATTACTTCTGATAATGAGGACGCGTATGGCAGACGCGATCCTTTCTGTAGTACAGTATCGATAACATGGTACTCTTGATGGCATTGTACTACAGGATTGACAGCATTCTACAGTATACTGACATCATTCCGCAGCACTTACGCCTTTCTATAATATTGACCCGTGTCTACATTGACAAAAACGATGATGGGGGGATTTAGTGGGCCTCTGGCTTGACTGGAGAACGAAGAAGAAAATCTTGCGGCTCAGCTGTTGAGGACACGCTGCTTTCGTCGTTCCAAGGTGTACCTGTGTTTTATTCGCGTTGTACCGCGACAATATTGATAGCACATTAGCACCGACTGTAACATGACGATAGCACTGAGTGCCACCGCAGTGGTTCTAGTGGCTAACGTAACTAGGCTGCTGGCATACAGGTCACGGGATCGAATCCTGGCTGCGGCGGCTGCATTTCCAACGGAGGCGGAAATGTTGTAGGCCCATGCGCTCAGATTTACGTGCGCGTTAAAGAACCCCCCAGGTGGTCGAAATTTCCGGAGCACTCCACTACGGCATCTCTCAAATCACACGGTGGTTTTTGGGACGTTAAACCCCACATATCAATCAACGAAAGCACTGAACATAATACTCAGCTACAAACATACCGTCATACACATGCGACCCACTTTTGCTCCGTTACGTAGTTGCTAAACCACGCACGCACACGCACGCTAGGAGCAGAATAAAAAGCAACAAAACAGGAGATGACGTCGTGGGACGAAGCAGACGACAGCGCGATGAAACGGGCCACTTCTATTCAGGACCGCATATAAAACGATGTGCACTACTCTTTCACTATATACCGCCTATATGACAGCGTTCTCGCCACAGACAAGTACACGGCGGCGTCTTGGGGCGAGATCACGAGATGAAGAAAAAGCGGGAAGTTGTTTGCTTTTAGCCGCGGGATGGAAGAGACGCGGAAGAAACGCGTGAAGAGAGGGGGGGGGGGGGGGACGCAGCCGCGTTTCTCATGCATCTATAATGAGACAGCGCACCGCGAGTGGCGAGCGTTGGTTGCTAAAGGCGATTACAGCCAGCCCGACACACGGTGAAGCATTCAGGCCAAGCGTTGAAGGCACGCGCGAGTTGCAGCAGGACACGCGATACAGAACGGCGACAGCCTAGCGAGAAAGCGTCAACACTCGAGGTGGCTCGCATCTGCATTCACTCCCTCGCGAAAGTCGAGAGATCCGTATAGAGTTTTTCTAGAATTATTTATAGAAGAGCACCGAGCGCCTGGTGTCAAATGGAGGTGGAAGCGTCAAAAAGCTCACCCAGGGATGCGCATGAACTTGGAGTGTCAACCTTTTGGCTTCTAGCAAGCCTGTGGTCACTATGGAAACGTGTTAGCGCATGGATAAATCAGAATAAACGACTCCGATCTCGGAATTGTGCTCCTTAGTGAATATCTGCGAAACCAGAAGTAAGCGCTCCCCCGGAAGTGTTTGGAAGAAAACAAATATAGTGTCACTCGCCGCTAGTTCCCCCTATAGACTCTTGGGGCCCCTTAAGCTTTCGGCTAAGACGACCCGAAGGCTAAAGCCATTATCGTCGTCGTCATATTTTTTTTCTTATAATGCGACGTACGTAATTACGTTGTAACGTGATGTCACAATGACGTCACGATGACGCCATCACGTACATAGAGTGATAAAAAAATGGGAGATGGTTCCCGGTCGCGCTGCCGTCACAAATTTGGACTATTTGTGACGTAGACGTCCGTGATTACGTTGTAATGTGATGTCACAGTTACTTCATGATGACGCCATCCTGTACATGGATTGATAAGAAAATAGGAGATGGTTTCCGGTCACGCTGACGTCGCGATGCACGGTCACGTGACGATTTCTCGCATCACTCACGTTTACGCCTACGTTGCAGACGGTCAAATCTCGAGTTTTATGAGACGTGTGAAGTGTTTTTTTTTTCCTTAATAAACGAAAAAACGTCTAACGACGATGCGCCACTAACGTTCCGCAACGATTCGACAGTTAAGAAACAACGCGGAAGCCCTTGCATTGTTTCCCCGCCTTGCCCTGGCACCCGTCGAGGGATGTGGCAGCAGGTGTCGTCGTCGCCTCGCAACCTTGTTGCTGCTGATCGATGGTTTGACAACGCGCGCCCTGCTTTTTCAGCTGCATTCAGCGCGCTTTTTATCTCGCCAACTGCCGCGGCGCTTGGATACTTGAGGTCTGACTCCGAAAAGGGCGCCGCAATAGCAGATGTTCCCCGCCTAAACA
The DNA here is from genome assembly GCF_043290135.1 of Rhipicephalus microplus. Lineage (NCBI taxonomy): Eukaryota > Metazoa > Arthropoda > Arachnida > Ixodida > Ixodidae > Rhipicephalus > Rhipicephalus microplus. The sequence goes on from NW_027464704.1 coordinate 252,283, forward strand.
GAACGACAGACTCTTGGGAATAATAAGTAGGGCGAAAATTTCGAAACAGACGTACCAAGAACAAGTAGCACAACAAAAAAATTAAAAAGAGACTGCCGGAATGACGGATTCGCTATAAAGGAAAAACTAATGTTGGTTTGTAACAACCGCATTGATTGTACTAAACGCGTCGTGCACTGTAAAAAAAATATCGAGTAAAAAGAATGTCTTTTTGTCCCACAACAATAATCGTCATGATGCTTGCGTGCGCTTCCTTTCTTGAAAACTCGGCGCTGGCCACTTTCCTATCGACAATGCAATGTAAACCTGATAATGAACATGTCGATCGCGACCAGAATGTACCGGGCGCGGGGCGATAGCGCAAGGATGAAACGCAATATATATATGACGATTATTGTTATGGGACAAAAAGACACCCTTTTTACTCACTCTTTTTTTAGAGTGTACATATCGTTTTAATGGCGCTGCAAGACAATACATTCGCGGACTAAAGAATAATTATTACCGAAGAAGGTTCCCTGTATTCGAAGACCAAAGAGGACAACCTTTCGTACTCTCGCGTACGCACCACATACGTATAGTGTCCCCCGCAAAACATCGATATTTGTCGACTGCTGAACGACAGGTCGCGGGTTCGATTCCAGCCACAGCGGTAGCACTACTACCGCTGCGGTGGTATAGTGGCACTCACACCACGAGGAGTGGCACCACCACCATTGACATCGGATGAGTGCATTCCAATGAAAACGAGATCGACGGATGCGGCGTTTCACCATATTAGAGACAGCGGCTCGTCCTTCTCTCCGCACACGCGAGTACCCACATAATGGCGACGGACGTGACGTCACCAAATGCGATCAACGAGTGCGCGGTGACGCTCGTTCTGCGTTCTACAAGGAAAACATCGGCACGTCTTTCCATTGCCGCATTTGCGAGGCTGTGCGCAGTGCCTGACGTACAACTTTTTCTTTCTTATTTTGTTACTTTTCTTTCGCTTCTTTCATTCTTTCCTTGTTTATTTCAGTGGCATTGCACAACACTGCCCTCCAAACCGTTTCCTTCGTCCGTGCCGGAAATTGGATCATCACCGTGCTGAGCAGCGCGACACTTAAGTTGCTACGGGCAACAACGACGCTCACGCATTCCTGTCCAAGCAACAATTAAATGCGGCAACGTGAAACGACGAGTGACAACGACAAAAAATCAGACTGCCCTATCAAAAACGGCGTATCGCCGACTAGGCCCACCAGCGAGAAAGCATCGACTGCTGGAAGACGGTGCACTTCATACGCCCAAGACCGGCGTGGACTTTCGATGACCTTCTTTATGTGGTCACTCGCCGGCGCCGAGATAAGCCGCCACCACCACCACAGAAATCTCTAACTCGTGAATAGCTTCGCTTGAAAACCAGATTTTCAGACGGCTGGCCAAATTTCTCCCGCGAGCTGGATGTATACAGTTATACATAGTGCGAGAGGCAAAAAGAGCAAAACGCACTTTCCCTGGAAGATGTCGCGGATGCGTACTCCGAAAGCGACGGCCGCGCTTCCGGTTGCCCTCGGACATAGAGTAAAGCGCGCCCATGTCTCTTCTAGAAATATATATATATATATATATATATATATATATATATATATATATATATATATATATATATATATATATATATATATATATATATAGACGCACGCACGCGATACTTGGTGGCTAGACCCCGAGACCCGAGACTACACGGGGCATTGATCACCCAGGCTATCTATCAGATAACGTCGATATGCCGCACCACCGGACGTCGGACATAACCCGGAAGCCCGATTTTGAGTAACACCGGATAGAACTATCAGGGTGTACGGCAGGACTTAGAACGAAGAAAAGCGGCTATTTTGCGTCCTTTAATTACAACTACAACCGCAACTAACAATAGATCATAACAATGACAAGACTGATAAAAACGAAGTCGCAGAGCAGACCTCGGACTGCAGCAGGATTAGCGATTCGCAAATGACTTCGTTAACGGGTTATATCTGAGACAGTAACACAAGCGATAGATCACACGTTATGCTAGTGAAAACTTTGAAGCCCGCGGGCGCGGGCCTAACAAACAGGATGACCGTCTGCGACGAGCTTCTCCCGGTATATACTTACACTATACACTCATACGCCCATACATCCTGCACTTACTCATGCACCCCACCATACGTTCTGCGCTCCATATCTAAAAACGTACCCCATGCCTACAACCCCAACCAAACCACGTGCTATACTTTATCTGAAGGGTCAAACTGCCGCGCCATATCTGTGTATAGAGTGCAGCACGAGCGTTATTACGAAAGCGGAGCAGCGCGTTGAATTATTGCAAACGGTCGTCAGTCACGTGGAACTTTCGACCTCGGCGGTATACGTTATCGTTCGACCTTGCGAAGTTGCAGCAGCAACGCTTTTTCACCGCCGCGTATATAGAAGACATTCAAATGAATCCTTTTTTTGTTATCTCATCGGCGACCTCGCTTGAACGATAAGGTTCGGCGCGTCACTTCCCCGTCGATTACGGTAGTGCCGTAAGTATAATAGAGCGCGCAAAGCGCCGATTATACGTCGTTGCGTGAAAGCGACTCTGGAGTAATGAGCATAGGAGTGCGAAGGGTTACGCTTTGATTGATATGTGGTGTTTAACGTCCCAAAACCACTATATGATTACGAGAGACGCCGTAGTGGAGGGCTCCGGAAATTTAGACCACCTGGGGTTCTTTAACCTGCACCCAAATCTGAGCACACGGGCCTACAACATTTCCGCCTACATCGGAAATGCAGCCACCGCAGCCGGGATTCGAACCCGCGACCTGCGGGTCAGCAGCCGAGTACCTTAGCCACTAGACCACCGCGGCGGGGCAAGGGTTACGCTTTAGAGGGGGGAAAGATTTGTCGCAGCACCCTCTCCCTATTATGTCAATGCATTGGGAAGACTTTGCACCCCCTTCACTTAGGTGAGTGGGGGAGGGGCGCCAACCCTTCCCCTCTCCCCCCTACATGCGCAGGGCTATATGCTACTAGGGTTCCATTTCGTATTCAACGCTTCCACGCAAAAATCAGCACCGAGCATGAAAAGAGTTATATAGCCTTTTCTTTTTTGTTTTTTAACACGTAGCCAACAAGACTTATATAGTGTGATTGTGTATATTTCATGCTGATATAAAATACTGATTGATTAATTAGCTTTTTTTCTTACTTGTAGCCTTCAAGACTTGGTGTCATCCAGTGTCTCTGATCGTGAAATAAACTCCTGATTCAGTGATTTATTCATTCATTAGCTTTCTTTAAACTATAGCCAACAATACGGTGTCATTGAGTATATTTCATGCTGAAATGAAATCCTGATTTTTTTATTGATTAGCTTTTTTTTGCCGACAGCCAATAAGACTTAGTGTCACTGAGAGTATTTGATGCTCAAATAAAATCCTGATTGATTAGACGATTATTTGGTAGTCTAATCATGTTTTTTTTTTCATCACGAAGCGACAACACAAGACAGAAGACAAAAAAAAGCGCTTTGTCTTGTATTCCGTCTTGCGTTGTTCGGCCCCTGCCAACGGCACGTTCACTTTTAGAGCACATTATGTTGTTCACAGCTATGTGATAATTGCCGCAATGCATTTAACACAGTCCAATTAACGTTTCCTATAGCTTCCTTGGCTTCATTATTTGCTGGGATTCATTACGGTTGTGTCAGACGAAAAGTGAAGTTGAAAACTAAATTTTTTAATTTATCCCTCGATGTTTTCGCAATGGAGCAAAATGCGGACATGCCCTACACTTAAAAGTTCCTTTTAAGAGCGGACCTGCGTGCGCATATCCATATACAAGTCTGTACATGCACGGCTAGACGACTTTGGGCCTCCATAACACTCAGACTTGAAGGTCGTTCCTCTCTCTCTCTCTCCCGTTCAACTAGTACCTCCGCTACCAACTAGAGCCATAAATGAAGCAGACAATGAGGGGTTGAAAGAAGGCACGTGGAAATGGGGGGGGGGGGGGGCAGCTCATGCCGAAAGACGCTTATTCTTATAACTACCACATGCTGGGAAGGTATAATGCGACCTCAGCCACCCAACTCGTAGAACGGTTCGCGCAAAACACACACACACACACACACACACACACACACACACACACACACACACACACACACACACACACACACGCACGCACGCACGCACGCACACACACCTGTACATACATCACACACTCGGGCGAATAGAATAGATTGAGAAAAAGAAAACAAAATACACATGCGATCACGCGGCAGCACCAACGGGATCAAAGTTTGCGAGCGAGAACAAAAGAAAATGGGCGGGAGGGGACGCTTCGGTTGGTCTCGACTCGACCCTGAGCTGCCTTCGAAAAAGAAAGGAAATATGCAACCAGAAAGCGAACAGCTTAAGCGCAGGTATTGTATACGAGGACAAAAAAAAATAAAAATAAACGATCTCTTCTTTACGAGCTCCTGGGCAGGTAGGTAGGTATACAGAGAGGCCTAGGGGCAGCAACGCCGTCGTCGTCGTCACGGTCACAGCGCGCACTGAGGGAGCGAGTATACATACAGCCTGCGACGCACCATACACTCGCTAAGCCTTGCCGCGGAGTATACTATTACGTCGTTGTCGGGCGCGTACTAAATCGTCATAGGCGGGCGGGCAGGGACTTCTAATACGCACGCGATTGCACGTATACAAGGAGACGTAGAGGAGGACGCGGTGGTTGTGGGGTCGACACGGGAACGAGTATCGTTTATAGAAGCGAGTGTGTGCACAGACAGACAGACAGACAGACAGACAGACAGACAGACAGACAGACAGACAGACAGACAGACAGACAGACAGACAGACACAGATAGATAGATAGATAGATAGATAGATAGATAGATAGATAGATAGATAGATAGATAGATAGATAGATAGATAGATAGATAGATAGATAGATAGATAGTCATTGCTAAAGAGAAGCCATTTTGGACACCATTGACCTATACCTGTGAACACATCGCAAGCACGCTGATATCCAAGGCAAGCGTAGAAAAGCAACAGTATTGCATGACACGCGGGTTATGGAAGCCGCCAGTTCGAGCAGATGCCATATAGATATACATAAGCAAAGCGCTCGTTACGGTGGCCGAGTGAGTTGGTCTGGACAAACGGAGAACGCGCCACCTGCTGCTTGACCGTCACTGTCGCGCTATTGTGGAAGCCGTTTCGTTTGTGTACGCACGCTAGCGCCGGCGCTCTGTATGACCTAATGACACCCTGAGTCACGTCCGACCGCACGCGTATGTGAGTCAAGGTCCCGTGCTAGATTCCCTCCTTGGCAGCCTTCATGGGGGTTGTGTTGTTTACTCGCACATTGTTTGTCTTTCTCTCTCTTTACTACCATCTTTGCATTACGAGCAATGGACAGCAGAGTGATTGATTGATTGATTGATTTATATGTGGGGTTTAACATCCAAAACCACCATATGATCATGAGAGACGCCGTAATGGAGGGCTCCGGAAATTTTGACCACCTGGGGTTCTTTAACGTGCACCCAAACCTGAGCACACGGGCCTACCGCACTTTCGCCTCCATCGAGGACAGCAGAGTGGCCCACAGCCACAATTTGATGCCCGTTCGTGACTTCGCCGACAGACTACCTTGAGGGATTGCGAAAGTTTTGCGACATTTTCTGTCTCTCTCTCGAGTGAGTGAGTGAGTGAGTGAGTGAATGAGTGCAGTTCTGTTCAAGAGTGTCTCCTGTTTGAACGCACAGCCTTGATTTGTCAATTTTAGTAGCCGATTGATTGATTCACTGAGGAATTAATTAACTGATCCTACAATTAGATGTCGTGCGCACCAAAAATGTTTTTTTTTTGTTTAACGCACAACCACTAATTTTCGATTTCCGAGGGATCGATTGATGAGTGATTGTAGCTCCCAATAAGAATGTTTCTGTTAGGAAGTACAGGCTCGAATTTCCAATTTCTGATCGATCGAATGATTTATTAACTAATTGAACGAACGATACATCGGCGCTAGCAAATTCTTTACAAAAGATGATTTCTTTACGCTCACAAACCCGACGACTGCCAACACCGTTTTTTTTTCTCTCTTTCGGTTACAAATAAATATATCCAATAGGCACAGTGTTGTGTGACATAAACAGACCGTTTTGTTTGGACACAACTATCCTGCGCTGAGTGCGGTAGATAACGATGGGTCCTTTGTGTGGCCACTCTCGTTGAAAACGAATCACCACAGCCGTTGTTGCGATGAGATATCTAATAACACACTGGGGTACACAACACCCCAGTATCCATGCGGCGTTGTGGACACAAGGAAACAACCACAACGTGAACATTTTTTACTTTTTTTACAAAGTTTACTTTTTTTTTTTAGACCCAGCGTTAGCTGACCTCACCTATGGGCAGCAAACAACACTCATGCACCGCCGAGCCTTGATGGTACGAAAATAACGGCAATCTCCTAGCAACCAGACCGCCATGAAGTCCCGTGTACTGCGTTTTCTTCGTGCTCGTCCTTTTGTTGCGCACATGGTAGTCGACTGCTGACCCGCAGGCCGCGGGATCGAATCCCCTCCACGGTGGCCAATTTTCGACGGAGCTTAAGTGCCGGATGCCCGAGTGCTTAGATATAGGAGCATATTGAAGTACCCCAGGGGGGGCTCGAAGTTTTTCTAACCCTCCACTACGCCTTCTCTCATGATCATACGGTGGTTTGGGGGCATTCAACCTCAAAAGTTATAGCTTTGGTGCGCTGTGTACTCCCGGCTAGGTATGTACCAACTCAATCAAATTAACGTCTTGCTATGAAATGAGTACTGGAGCTCTTGTAACAAGTTCCATTGCATGCCCTGCCTGAACATGTTGGTTCAGGTTGTATTATGCACGGATTGTCTAAAAAACAGAACTTTGCGGGTAATCTGTAATTAAGCAGTATTTAATAATAAAGATTGATTATAGACCAAGAACACGTATGACATCCGCGGTGGCTCGAACAGCAGCCAACACGTTATGTGCGTTAAGTGTGCAAGAGCATTATATATATATATATATATATATATATATATATATATATATATATATATATATATATATATATATATATATATATATATATATATATATATATATATATATAGGTACGCGCCACCCCCTATATTCACCCCAGCTACTCCAAAGCCCTCAACGATTCCAGTTTCTTAGCGATCGAGTTAAATTTTAAATTGCACACTTGTCATTGCACATTGCACTATTGTTCAGCCACCATGGGGATGACGGGTGGTATAATTTGATTTGCCATGTTTGCAGCTTCGAGCTCTCTCGTGGCTTTGCTATTTGTTCTATTTTGGCTCAGAACTGCTTCAGATAGAATAACGGCTCGATATGAACCTCGCAAGCCGATTCCAATACGCCATTCTCACGGTGTAAGAAAACGTGGTCTTCCTTATAAGGGGGTCAAAATGGTGAAGTGATGATTGATTGGTATGTGGGGTTTAACGTCCCAAAACCGCCATATGATTATGAGAGACGCCGTAGTGGAGGTCTCCGGAAACTTTGACCACCGGGAGTTCTTCAACGGGCACCCAAATCTGCGCACACGGGCCTACAACATTTCCGCCTCCATCGGAAGTGCAGCCGCCGCAGCCGGGATTCGAACACGCGATCTGCAGCGGTGAAGTGCTATACTTCTGGACTTCGTCTTGCGACAAATCGGCTGCGAGGCGTGCGGAGGCGAAAACAACGAAGCGCATAGACAAATCCACCTCTTGGCCGCAATTCCCACGATTGCTGAAACGTCACGCATTGCATGCAGCTCCCACAGACACTAGCGCCAAATTTCCCCCCTGGTGTGCCAGCGCGGAACTACGCCTGCGAGGGCGACCCGCAGGGGTAATGTACAGACGCGCGCTGCCGTTATATCTCTTATCGCTGCGAGTAAACGCGACGCATACCATCCCCGGAGCGCGAATAAAACGCGGCGTCGGAATGTCTCTACGCAACGTTTATATCCGGGGTGGAGGTCACGGCAGCTTATCGGCGACCCAGATACCCAGATAACAAGCTACATACGAGATAAGAAAAAGCGTCATACTGCATTTTACTACCCAGTGTGGCTGCTGAAAGACCGAAAGACACGACATTCCGCAAACTTCGGGTCTTTGGACTATCGACTAGAATTAATAATAACTGCTGGAAATTTTATGTCCAAAAGCCACGATATGACGCCGTAGTGGAGGGCTCCGATTAGCGTTCGTCCCCTAAATCAAAGAACACTAGCCTCAAGCAGTCCTCTTCCACTGAAATGCAGACGTGTGGATAGGATTCGATCTCGCGACCTCTGGGTCGGTCATCAAGCATCGTAACAGCCGTAGAACCACGACGGCCAACGATTGGCTCGAACAGCAGGCGATCAGTTGCAGCGTTTTGTGCAACCATGTTTGCCGATATTCCTGAAACTGTTATCGCAGTTCCGCGGTGTACGGTGTCATCGCTATATATAGATAAAAAGCGGGACAGTGCGGCGGAACTACAACATGCGCCACAGCAAAGGTATTGCAAGTGCATCGTGAAACTGCGGAAAACGCTGCATCGGCAAATGCATCCCACCCTTATCGGAAGGATGCATTCGAACTGCCCGGTTCTTTATCTATACAGACAACTCACTACCAGCGGGAAAACACACGATGACGGGCCGTCTATAGCGCGGTCCTTGACTCGGGAATCCAGGTCGCGACGCGATAAGCGAGATTGACAACCACGCTCGCACAAGAACTTCGATAAGGGATGCCGCTGATAACGTTCGCAGTACTGTAAAGGGCAGTTTCGATTTATTAGCGCCCCCCTTTTTTTTAAACAAACCTGACTATCATCAAAGTAGCTGGTTTTTCTTAACCAAGTTGCACCGCACAATACTTTGGCCAGGAGAAGTTAGCCCCGGTCGGCATGACGTCACAAATCAAACAAGCGAGATTGGAACAGACGCCGTACAGACGCGCTGATGTATACAGACTTCGTATCGTATGCAGATTTAAAAAAAAAAAACTAACGCGAAACAGTGTGGCCGGAGCAATGTTCTACGAAATTCCTGGTATTTTACCCTGTACGTGTGCATATTTCACGTATCACGCATACTTTGTCAACTAATAACAATAAGGCAATTTCACGTATAATGTGTATTAGGTCCCGTCATTTTACTGCCGTAGCTTTACCTCAAAATGTACGAGTTTTTAATCATAAAATGATGATTGATTGATTGATTGATTGATTGATTGATTGATTGATTGATTGGGGGAGCCTCTGTCAGGGCACACGTCTTTTAGGACTTGCTTCGCTTTACTACAAAGAGGGTTCAGCTTAAATTGGGGACGACGCAACGAGCGATGGAAAGGGAAATGATAGGTGCAACCTTGAGAGAAGAAGAAACCAGAGTGGGTCAGGGAACAAACCGGGGTTAAGGATATCATAGTTGAAATCAAGAAGAAGAAATGGGCATGGGCCGGGCACGTAGACAGGATAACCGCTGGTCATTAAGGGTAACTGACTGGATTCCCAGAGAAGGCAAACGCACGAAGGGGATACAGGAAGTATAGGTGGGCCGATGAGATTAAAAAAAAATCGCAGGTCAAGACCGGGTTGATTGGTGGGTCATGGGGAGCCTTTGCCCTGCAGTGGGCGTGGTCAAGCTGATGATGAAGATGTGTAAGAAAAACATAATTCAAGCTGATTGACTGATAGGCCCATCCAATGATCGACGGTCAACGGGAAAGTGATTCGTGCACCATTTTTCGTAACTAAATTACAAGGAAAAGAAAGAAAGAAGGTAATCAGCAAATAAGCCACGCCCAGTCATACGATGTCGATGCCTCTGGTCTTCGTGGTGCCTCTATGCATTCGCATGCCAGTGAGATTTCCTCGAAGCCATCAACGCAAGTATAGGCAATTTGGCTGCCGTCCCAAAGTGGTCGAGTCGATCGCCCTCGTTCAGGTCTCGTGCTTTTTTTACCTGTTCACTCGGGGATCTTCTTCCCGTCAACGACAATATCATCGGCGGGCCAATGAATAAAGGGATAGCACGATCGGAGCATTTTAAGGACAGCCCTTAGTAATATTTAATGATACACGCCGAATCGTACAAGCACCCGAAAAGCGTTTCCTGGTGTTACGGTATATAGATTGGAAGCAGCTTATACGCGGCAGGAGCTGCGCTTCGAAATGACGTTGTCTCTGTATAATCGAGACAAAAACAATTTATCGGCACCGATGACGTCAAGCACAGAAGCGCGCGCACGACCGAATGATTACCGTTCTCGAATTACGCTGGAAAATCAAGGTCATGGATGGGATCTCGGAGGCAATGGTTTTAATGCTTTGAAATCGCCAAGACCGGCCTACAAAGCCAGCCCCGATCTCAGGATCCACGCGTTTAGAGGACTATGGTCACGGCGCATTTTTACAGCACGCTCAGATCTGCAGTCAACGGGCTCAATGCTTCTCTCTCTAGTTTTCTTTTTTCGTTATTAACGGAATATTTCGGGATCAACGAAAGAAGCCTTAATCAGGTTTGTGTGACTGACTGGTAAAGAGGCCTTGCAAGAGGTGCAAGAAATACATGAAATGAAACCAATGAAACACGTTCGAATAATATGTTGTATACAAGGTCAACCCATCTAGCAACAACAACAAAAATTTACTTAAAGTACTACGCTTTTCGTATCATCTAACAGGAATGAATTAAGTCAGAGCAGTTATCGAAACCCGCCGCGCCATTACTATTCTAATAGTTAGCGAATAACAAGGCGACCATATTGAATACAGGCCCAGAACGCTACAACGTTTCATTTTCTCGACGCTAGCTAGTCTAAAGTTCGCCAGGTGGGTGTTGGTTTGAAGCGAGACGCGCGTGCGTGAAGTCCCAATTTATACGTTAAAGTACGGCTTTACAGCGACTCGCGCACCACCTTCTACACACACGGAGCTTTTAAAAAACGGCGCATTCCTCGGAAGCCAAGTGTCAGCAGCGTTCGGTCTCTGACCTACGGCTGTTTGAGAGAGAGAGAGAGAGAGAGAGAGAGATCATGTTGAACGCGCATAGCGCCTACGTATTTTGCGCGCCCACGGTTGCAAGAAATCTCTAGTGAAAACAACTGACAGCTGACCTTCGAGGGAGCGGCTATAGCGCTTTTCAAAAGAGATGACACCAAATGATCGTTAAAGGCCTTTCAACGTCGAAAAAACGACTAAAGGAGTTGAGTTGGAGTAAAAGGTCCTTGCACTCTGTCTCGGCGGGAAGAAAGAAGAGTAAATTTGGAAAATGTTGAAAAAAAGGGAGTAATAAAGGTGCAAGAACATGCGAATAGGGTGTAGACAGGCTCTTATTACACTCTCTCCCCGTAGGAAATCTGATGGGACAATCGGGAGAGGCTTTGAAAACGAAGTAAATAAAAACAGATAGCTTCGGAAAACAAGCAATAAAAACAAACACGTCAAGGGCATGCCCAGACCTGACGCGACACGCACAAATCGGGTACCCCCCTTCACCTACAGATAGAACAAAAAAAAGAGCACACATTGAGAGAAATATCGCCGGCACGGGGTAAATAAACTGCTGGCATTCTGTCTGTCAAAGTGTAGGACTTCTTACGACGCGTTTATCAAAGAAGAGTGAAAACATAATAGAACTTGTCAAGTAGAATTGCCATTTTAATCTCTCTACAAGTAAACATGTTAGACATTGGGAGCATATGTTTACAATATGAGTAAAAAAAAAAACATCGTAAAAGCGAGTTGAGAGGAAAGGTGCATTAGACCCTGGATCAATAATACATATGACCTTCCACATCAGTTTTTCTTTTTAGAGGGTGTAACATCAAACTGGAGTATCTGAAGGCTAAAAACCTCCAACTAGAGAGGGTAGGTCAATGTAATTTATGGGAGGAACGTGTAATGGGACGTTTTTTGTTCGTTTTGGCCGAAAAAGGCTAGAGCGGTCACATTTGGTCGACGAATGGCGAAGCAATGACGCGATGTATACCCCCGAACTTCATGAAAATCGTGCCGCATGAAGACTCTACAAATGAGAAAACTGATAGAATAGGCGAAGAAAAAAAAGAGAAGAAAGCAGAGTAAAAGCAGGGAAATTTCAGCGCGCAGACCACAGTCCAAGATGTGACTATTACTGCAGAGGTGTCATTTACACTCACACTACATCAGCCACAAGCGGCGTTAGCCACGAACACCCAAAATAGCCCCAGGTGAATGCCATAAAAGGGAATAAAAGGTGCGTATGTGAACCAATTAAGTATACCAACGGTGCAAAACGTAGTTATAGCGGTTACGTGAAAGTTACGCAACGGGCGGTTATGGTCGTTTCGTCACAGACGCAACACACACAAGTCCAAAATCTTGCAAGAAATGTGATATAGGTTCTCACTTATTTGACATTTTCCTTTCCGTTTGCTTTTCCTTATTACTGCGTTAAAACTTATTCTTCGGCGCCTCGCCTACATCACCACACACACATACTTCGAGTTAGTTGCGCAGTAGATGGGAGAAACCGCAGACGGCGAGTCGGGGTCGTCGCTACGCAATCGATGACAAGACACTGCTCCCCGTCGCTTTTTCCCTCTCCCTATTTACCTCCCTCCCTCTATGAGTTTTCCCTGGCCGTTGCGACAGGTACCAACCCTTCCACCATCCTCTCTCTCGCGACAGATATATGTGGCAGGGGAATACCCTCAGTGGAAATTAGACGCGACGTTGCAGCTGTACAAATAGCAGGAGGATATGGCACCGCAGTGCTTTAAAATCTAGAAACCTTTAACGATTCGATGCACGGCAGAACAATTGGGTCGTTATTATGGCATGTTCATGCACCGAAATTAAAAAAAAAAACAAAGCAAAATGAAAGGAAGAGAAGTAAGATAATGCGAAATGCAAAGAAATTTATTTTTTCTCTTTCTATTTTTTCCTGTTTTGCTTTACTCAATCATACAAAATATTTCGGTACCTAGGAATACATTGATGCGTCGGATCGGGTTAGTTGGTATTTAATTATTAAACTAACCAGCACAATAAAAGCACACACATAATTGACAAGGACCAGAGGAGAGAAATATCTATAGGATTCAGGGAGCATTACAATGACCGTCATCTGTATTTCGTACTCTCCTTACGTTATCGCCGTTTTTTTTTTTTCAGCACTACTGAATCACGAACGGCGCTCGCGCTATCAGAGCTACTCAATAGCTGGGACCTAAGAAACACAAATCTCTCATCTTTCCGCATAGAGATAAGGAAGAAAATAAAAAAAAGGACCGCTTGTTGGACAACTGTATGAGGTTAGCTTAGTGGCTTGACTGTGCATCTCAGAAAGAAAAGAAAGTGTACTCGAGCTATTGCTAGCAGGCACAGATATTTTACTACAATATTTTTGCGTTTGCATTTAGGCAGGTAAATCTTTGTGAAAGCAGTGCCACATTTAAGATACTGCTCCCGAGAGACATGGTGACCTTTGACAACATTTCGGTGAACTTCCATGTCTTGCGTGGACATTTCAATTGCGTGATTACTTGTGTTTTTTGCCAATTCTGTGCAGTGTGGACAGACTTTTGTATTGAAAATTTCGGACCCAGTGCGTAAGTGCTGTGTAATGCACCTTTGTATAGCTTTGTGTTTGTGATCCAATATTCGATACAGATGGTTAAAAATTAAAATATTCTGATACATTTAATTTAAACATCTCATTTTTTTTAAATAATGCACGTACAGCTCGGGACGAAGTGAAGACAATGTAAAATACGACCATTTCTTCTTCACTTCGTCGCCATCTGCATGCGCCGTAATGCTTTACAACAGCAGGCAGCTATGAAAGTCCGCAGGAATTCAACTCCGCTCTTTTCTAAAGTAGTTAGACATCATTAATAAACAACGTACCGCTCCTTCTTGGAACAGAGTCGGAAAAGGTAAGGAGGAGCTGTAGATAAATAAACTAAAATAGAAAAAAAGGTGTCGCACCAAACGACCTTGGGGGAATCCCCTTCAGCTTGCTTTATTTATTTTTGACCGAGGCAGCTTCGGTTATAGGATGCTGGATAAACATGCAGGCAAGGTCTCGACGAGGAAATCTGAGCCAACGCCTCTGGCTAATGAAGCGGCGGCGGCGTTTTCAGAAAAGCTCGTAGAGTATAAGCAAAAAGAAATAGAAAGAAAGAACGTGCATGTGCAGCAGTTCGCACAGCGGTAAGGCTTTCGCGAAGCATAGAAAAACAAACAAAAAAGGTATTCAACGTCGGCAAATCCGAGTGTACAGCTGCTCCATATGTAAAAAAACGGTGCACGCGAGCTGTGACCGCCAAGCTACGCAAAAGTGAATGCCAGCGCGCTCCATATGGTGAGTGGGTCTCTCTGTTTTTATACGAAAACGTGCCACAAGATATAGCGCCATCATTTCGTAAATAAATATAAAAAACGCACTTTCCCGATAAAGCGCGCTGACATTCACTTTTGCGTAGCTTGGCGGCCACAGCTGGCGTGCGCCGCTTTACTTTTGGAGCACGTGTACACCTTGATTGATTGATTTGTGGGGTTTAGCGTCCCAAAACCACCATTTGATTATGAGAGACGCCGTAGTGGAGGGCTCCGGAAATTTAGACCACCTGGGGTTCTTTAACGTGCACCCAAATCTGAGCACACGGGCCTACAACATTTCCGCCTCCATCGGAAATGCAGCCGCCGCAGCCGGGATTCGAACCCGCGACCTGCGGGTCAGCAGCCGAGTACCTTAGCCACTAGACCACCACGGCGGGGCTTGGAGCACGTGTACACCTTTACAGGGCCGGTTCGCTGCATGCCTTACCGCGATCCGCTAAGGTATGTGATAAATGTGCGTTACAGATACGATAACACTAATAATTGTTAGTGTTTTACGTCCCAAAACCACAACATGATAAGGAGGGACGCCGTGGACTCGGCAAATTTCAACCACTTGGGGTTCTTTAACGTGTCCCTAAATGTAAGCTGATTGATAGATTGATATGTGGAGTTCAACGTCCCAAAACCACCACATGATTATGAGAGACACCATAGTGCAAGGCTCCAGAAATTTCGACCACCTGGGGTTCTTTAACGTGCACCCGAATCTGAGCACACGGGCCTACAACATTTCCGCCTCCATCGGAAATGCAGCCGCCGCAGCCACGATTCGATCCAGCGACCTTATGGATGGACAAGTAGAGCCCCATAACCAGTAATCCATAAGGGGTTGAGAGCTTCGGGCAATTTTTTATCCCCCTGGACGCTTATATGTAAGTAAACGGACCTCGAAAATTTCACCACCGTACACACGCAAGCCGGGAATCGAACCCGCGACCTTTGGATCAGCAGTCGAGCAACGTGAGACCAAGGCGGCGGTTCGTGATAGATTCAGGGTGGCCGCATCTTTTTTAGGGCGCTCTCGGTAAAACACGCAACCCGCAAGAGGCACACCAAGTATTGCGCAACGCGCAAAAGGCTTTGCCGGACAGGCTTGGAAGTTCCGTACACTTGGCATTGCAAGAAGAGGCAAAACACGCGAGTTCACTCACCGCCTGCCGAACTGTTAGGAGCCATCACTTGAGACGTTACTTCCACTCTACGTGCTCCTTGCCGACTTAAGATGCGGCGCCGTGTCGTCCAAGGCTGAAAGGTCGCGTTCCCCGCCAGGTATTCGTTGGAAGACCGAGCTGAGGACACGGTGCCCGAGCGCAACCGCTGCGCTGTCGACTTCGAGAGCACGTACCTTTCGCTAGCACCAAGGCTCGCAATTGGCTTCAACGACCGAAGTGTCACACCGAATGAACACTGAATCCAACTGAGACAGTCATGGGGTACTACCAGCGAGATTTCGTCTTGAAAGTGGGAAAAGGAGGTGGGTTTGAGTGGCGCATGCGGGCGCGTGTTGGTGACTCATCGAACGTCAGAAACCACAGCGCAAAGACTAAACCAACACCACCGAGACACCACTTCTAGGAGGTGTTGCCTATAGTCGTATATGCGCCAAGTTCGTGAGCTTCGTTGAGGGGGCGGAAGCAGTTGAAGCTGGGGCGGAGGCGAAGGGCACGGGCCCTTTGTCCAACATCCAGGTGGCACCCTTGAGTTCGAGCTGGGTCCTGCTTCTTCGCGGGAGCAGCATAATATCGTGGAAAAGGCACCCGTGCAAAACATTTCAGAGGGTATAAGGTGGTGGTAGCGGTTAGAAGAAGAAAAAGACGCCTAATTTCTGCAGCCCGGTAGGGAGCACAGCGCTGCACCTGCGGGAAGGGGGGGTGGGGGTGGATAGAAGAGAAAAAAAAGCTAGGTGAGCAGTGGCGTTCACCCAAGGCTCTTTGCCGAGAGAATTGTCCTTCCTTTGTACTATGCCATCTATACTGGCTCCTGTGCTGACCGTCACAAATCACCAGCTTGTCCGGCGAGCTTTGCAGTCTAGCGAGTCGTTTAAAACCGATAGTGCCGTCCTCTCCCTCTTACAGTTAATACCGAGTAGCACGGGTGCGCGGGGAGATTGGTAGCGGGGCAGCTTGGGTAGAAAAAGCAGCTGACTCGTGTGCCTCGATGCGTGTGCCTAATCTGCGCAAGCACAAAAAACCGAAAGCCGTCCAGGACCTGCGTTCGCGGACAGCCAAAGGGTCTAGACGCTTGCAAGAGGCCGCTGAGAGTCGTCCAATTATGTGTTCGTCATATCGCCCGGTGCCAGGCGCCATAAAGGAAAACTGACAGCTACGCGATTTCCAGCACGAAGTCAAACAACCCGCTTGTACTTCACTGTGACCTCGTCCCTGAAACGGATGCCTATATACACGCCGATCTCTTTCTCGGCTTCGTTCGAAATAGGAGCGCGTTAACAGAAACAGGGACATCAACAGACCATGAGCGGCGTGCTTGTAGCCCAACATGTCAGCAGATGTGGATGCGAAGTTCGTTTTTTTTGGCAGCACAACTGTGATAGGCAAGCATGAAGATGACAGAACAAGAATAGTTGAGGCTACAAACATAGCGCGGGACCCCGATTAGTGTGAGTAAACCACCAATCGGCCTGTGCGATAAGGGGGCTGGCGTTCTGCAAAGCAGTGCCGGCTCCGGCAAAGCGTGGCGGTTGAAGATTCTTTTATCGCTTGTTTTTCTTTTCTTTCTCTTATCCTGTGTTTTTACAGAAGCTTTATCTGCCAGTAGGTATACGTCACAGAGCTCTCCAAATAAACTTCCAGATGATAGTACGCACTTGTCATTTACCATGTCCTCCCCCCCCCCTTTTTTTTTTCGCTCGTGCCATCGTATTTCACGCATTATGAATCAACAGGGGCGTATCCAGTAAGAGGGGGGAGGGGGGGTTACACTTCACATTTTTGTTTAAATTTTGCTCGCGTATGTGTATATTCGAACGCATACAAACGCACGTATGAACAAAAAGAATGGTTGAACCCCCCCCCCCCCCCCCCGAAAGAAATTTGTCGTTATGTCTCTGTGACTCGCCCAATCGGCCAGTTTGGTTCGTTCGTTGCCTCCCGGGCCTTTTGTCTGCACACGCGTGCTGACCTTTTCTTAGACCACTTCACGAGGACACTGTCCTCGCACATAAGCAACGAAAAGAAAAAGCAACCGACACACAAAAAGAAACTGCCACTGCGCCCAGCTGAAATTCGTCAAACTCAAGCACACCTGTGGAGGGAAAAGAGGGGGGGGGGGGGGGGAGAGGACAAAGCTGGGGAGCAGCTTAAAGCATGTAAACCACTATGCAGTGAACCCTTTTCATTGCCCTGAGGGACCCTTCACAGAAAGAAGCAGCCCAATGACACGTCCACAGGTAGTTCATGTCTTTCGCAATTAGCTTTGCTTTTTTCAAATACGCCAAAGCAAAAAAAAAAAAGTTGCTCCTTGGATCAACAGCGCTCGTGTCCTTCTTGTCTCTGTGTCGTCGTTTTGTTCTCGCGCTATAACTATCGTCATGCCATACCAACTAGCCCGAGCTGCCACACTTCTAAGGGCGGACAACGTTTTGAAAAAAAAAAAATTGACACGCCGTTGGTTTAGACTTTTGGGTAACGACGTGTGGGTACGACATGGCGTACATACTTCGAGAGTGAGGTGTTCGCCGCCACTACTCGGACGAACGTGCGAGTACCCCAGGACGACTGGCTGAGCTAAGGCGAGCCGCCCTTCTCAGACCACGCGCAGTGGACCAAATCTGGGCTGTCCAGCGAGCCGGGGCTATCGCCGAGGACGTGGCACTACGCTGCTACGCGTACGACGGCTCCTGGAGGCCTATAGCCCAGGCCAGTGATTCTTCGTTGGATCTTTAATAAAGTTTATTACCTACGTACAAGCCTACATGAGAGGCTTTGGGTTTTAGGGAAAAACATGGAAAGCTGAACACGTCCGCGATAGAAGCAAGTAAAAGACGGTTAGAGTGTTGGTGGCCGAAAAGCAGAGATAATGGGAAGAAATAGAGGAAGAATGAGGCCAATTTTCCTGAAGAGGCAGAGAGATGGCACGTAAGCTTGTTAAAATAAGATCGATTTCATTTAAGTAGATAAGGGATTACGCAAACATAAAAAGAAAGTTTCCTTGTTTTTTTTTCTTGCCAGCCTGATGGCGCACATGTCACCGCCGTTATAAAAGGGACGCTTATAGCATCCATCTATTCGTCCATCCGTACCATTGTGCTGCAGACTTCAATGCACTCACTGTCGACAAAGGAAATGAAACAGCCTGATTTCAATATGACCACGCTACCATGACCAACATGATTGCGTGGTCATGATTTCAACATGACCACGCTAAGGGTGACGACGCTGCCTCGACAGAGAATTTGGGGGGGGGGGGAGTAATAAAAGGCATTTAAGAACCCACCCATACGCAATATAACGAAATATCGGCTATAACAAAGTAAATGAAAGATACCCTCGCAATAAATAGTCGGGGATATAACGCCTCTCTATAACAAATGTTCGGACATAACGAACTTATTTTCACGTGAAGTGCCACTTCGTTGTAATGAGGTTACAGCATATTTACAACAGCCACAACATACATATTTTATTCACCAGCTTCTTTCTTTCAATCGTTTAGACTCAATTTCCGGAGCCCTCCACTACGACGTCTCTCATAATCAAATGGTTGTTTTGGGACGTTAAACCCCACAAATCAATCAATCAATCGTTCACACTTGATCTGTTTATTACTAGCGGACCAGTGGTAACTACTGAAGCTTGTCCAAATACCGTGGCACATTTCTCTTGTTTATTTTTTTTTTCTGATGAGCGACGGTTCGTGGACTTCGGACGTTTCATATCTCTTATTACACATTACACACGAGATCACAGTCACGTCGACCAATTCGACCGGTTCGCGAGCTTAGTAGCGGCGTAAATACCGAAGAAAGGAAGTCCCGACCCCGTTGTGTTCAAGTTGGAGCGCACACACACGCACACACACACACACACACACACACACACACACACACACACACACACGCACGCACACACACACACACACACACACACACACACACACACACAGAGAGAGAGAGAGAGAGAGAGAGAGAGAGAAAAGATAAAATTCTAAATTAAACATGACGAAATCACCTGGTCGAGTTGAAAGGAAATTTAAATAAATTTAAGAAATGCTTCCTTCGAAAAGGGTAAAGCCGGGTTCAATGCTCGCCAGACAAACCGCAGACCCGTTTCCATCGCTAAAAAGAGAAAACGAAAGACAGAAATAGCTGGGAAAGATTGCGAAAGAAAACACAGTTTCTGAGAGGAGCAGAAGGCCAGGAGGCAAGCGCTGAGCACGCTTTTTTACTACGAGACAAAAAAAAAATGAAAAAAAAAACTTGCAAAAGCACACGCACACACAAGGAAAGTGGGTGTACGAGGAAAGCGACGGTCTAAAGGACCGGGCCGGCGGACCGCTGCTTGCGGAGAAGCAAGCTCGCAAACCTTGACGAAACGTAAAGAAACAACGACAATGCCGATCAGCGAGGGTGGGGGAAAAAAAGAAGGCAACCGGGACCACACAAATTAAAACTATCCTGACTCTTTGTTGAACTGACGAAAACTGCGTTAAATGTTAAAAATGGAGAGAGAGAGAGAGGGAGAGAGAGAGAGGTAGCCTTTTTTTATTCCTCCTTTCGAATAACGCGTCCGATCATCGAACGTATTATTCGAAGGTCGCAGGTTCGGTTCCTGCCAACGGCAAGACATCTTTCAGTCCGCTTTTCTTTCTTCACGTTTACATCGCGATTACTACTACGCAGATAAGATACCCCCATGCTTTCCTTAGCACCATTGACCAATAGTTTTCATTAACAGATGGCCTTCGTTTATATCACTGAAACCTCCACGTTGGAGCACCAGCATGTCTGGTGGGACATTTGTGACATCACAATAATGTTATCAAGACATTACATCCACGTTATTTTGTTATTTATGCACACAGAGATTCCTGCCGCGTCGTTATCACATTGACACTACGTGCTTTAAAATCAAAATCGTCCCCGTTTTAGCATGTTCCAAAACTCCATGTATGACACCAGGTGCAAGCTATCTAGCTTTCATGTGACGTCATGAATGACGTATAGAAAGAACGTTAAGAGCGAATTGTTTAAATTGCACTTCTTACTTCTTTCATCTACCTTGCATGTTTTACATGTAGTATTCAAGTCTTCAATATTAAGCCATTGATTGTATTTTACAGGTTAGGGCTACAAGCGGACGCTTGGCAATTTCCCTCGAGTTACTGAATATACGGTAACACCAGGGAACCACATATACTCTAAATGATGGGAGCGCTAAGTGACGATGATAGTGCGGCCAACCCTTTGAATCGAGTGGGCGTGGTACGCGTTAGCCATGAATACGTTCTAAAACCCAACAGTTATAGTAAAGAAAGGGTGGGAACAACTGGAAGATTAACACTCACGCCACCTTCAGGGATTCCGCAGAACCAATTTGCAGTATTCGATGCCAGCGTTGTTTTTCATTCATCTTTTCTTTTCTCCCTCCATTGCATTCCCTTCGTAATGCTGCGACTAATATTTCCAGCCATTAAGGACGTCGGAGCGCGGCGGGAAAAAAGTCGATGACCGGACAATCGGCAACATTCGTAGCATCCACGCATTCTGCATGAATAGAGCTGTTGTTCGTTTCGTACGTGCGATCGAGTAAATGCGGGCAACAGAAATTAAAAGAAAAGAAAAAAAGCACGAGAGCCGCCGATCACCGAAGCTCACCGACGTTTTTGAATGTCGCTGAATAAATCACTTTATGAAGCGTGGAAGCTTGGGCAAGTTGGTATGACATAACTGAATGCAGGAACCGCACAACGTAGAAGTAGTTACTTCGTAACTACGGAGTCCTTGTTTCTTTTCTGTCCTTGTTTTTTCGCTTCCGTAGTTACGAAGTAAGTACTTCTACGTTGCGCTGTTCCTGCATTCAGTTAAATCACTTTAACAACGTACGATTCCCTGTAAAACATCTGTAGCGACACCCTCTACTATAGATGGGGGGAGGAAGGGGTGCTAAAACACTGTAGTACCACTGCGAAAACGGCAATAACAGTTATAATAGAGAGCTTAAGAGAGCCTCACCCTATTGGTGCAGTACTGGGCAGCTTTCCTGGTTTCTCTTCTGTTTTCTCTCTCTCTTCCCTCACCTATTTCTCTCACATTCTCTCTTCCAATTGTCTATGTTATTTCTCAGTGTTTCTGCTTACTCATCATCAAGGCACTCGAAGAACAAGAGAGGAGTAAGACTTCTCTCTGACACGAGCACACGCTCAAGTGCCTATGCCGCATGCGGTTTTCGCCCGCGTTACGCCAAGCTACTACGACAGCAAGCGACATCCAGGGATTCCCTAACTTGTGCTTGCCATTTCGCGTCGACACATTTCACCGCCGCCCGGACGACGCGAAGGCGTGACTCACCGTCGTAGTTGCCCGAGGTAACTGAAGTTTTGCTGCGACACTAGGCAAGTGCGCGAAGGTTTCTCCAGAAAGGAGGACGGAGACCGTTATAGGAGAGAGCGTCGCGCAACGCCATAGACATAAAGATAGAAAGAAAGGCAAAGTCATGAGCCAATCACGCACCAAGCTTCGAATGCCGCCATTTTATCGACAGGGCAATGATTCCTGATTGTTTATTATTATTATTATTATTATTATTATTATTATTATTATTATTATTATTATTATTATTGAGAACCCGGCCTTTGAAAGCGGAGATGAATGAGCAAGCCGGTGAAAGCGTTTGCGAAAGAGAGAGTGCAGGAACTTCACCAGAAAACGTCACAAACGGTGTCTGCGGCGAGCTCACGCAAGAGGCTAGCCAGCCTGAAAGCGAATACGCGCCAACGCAACGGTATGGCGGGGGGCATCGTTCCAGCGCGTTTCTGGAACGGCGCGGCGGGGTTCGGAACCCGGGCGCGGAGAGGTGAGAAGCAAGAGCCCGACGGAATGGGTGAGAGAGAGAGAGAGACGTGGAAGACAAAGGAGAATGGGAGAGGCGGAAAGAGCTGCAAGTGACGAAACGCTGCGTCTCTATCTTTCTCTCTCTCTCGTTGACTAGAGGGGCAAAGAGTGAGGAGACGACGTCCCCAGGAGCGATGCCCCCTCCCCCTCTCAGCGCTGACGATGAACGGGCCAAGAACAGAGGGGGAGAGAGGGAACGGGAGGGAGAGGACAAAGGCAGTGCACTCCGTCGCTGCGCGTGCGAAGAGGATCCGCCGATTTTCAAGGCCGCGCGGTCAACCTGCTGCCGCTGCACCGTGTGTGCGGAGGAGTGCGAGAATATGCACAGTAAGGTTACAGTGTATACGGTGCCACGTGGCGAAGAGGGGAGAATGGGGAAGGGGAGGCGCGTTAACGTTAACGTCGCCCGACGCAACGTCGATCATCCTCACAGGGCACTTGATAGTGCGAGCAATGGATACGAAAGGAACGATTGATTGATTGATATGTGGGGTTTAACGTCCCAAAACCACCATATGATTATGAGAGACGCCGTAGTGGAGGGCTCCGGAAATTTCGACCACCTGGGGCTCTTTAACGTGCACCCAAATCTGAGCACACGGGCCTACAACATTTCCGCCTCCATCGGAAATGCAGCCGGGATTCCAACCCGCGACCTGCGGGTCAGTAGCCGAGTACCTTAGCCACTAGACCACCGCGGCGGGGCATACGAAAGGAACGAATGCTACAGGTCCCGTTGTATACGTTCGCAATAGTGCTGCTAGCAAGTTGAGGAAACGCGGTACGCTAATACGGTACGGTGTTATCGTGCCGCTCCTCCTCTCCGGTTTGTTGCTCAGTAGCCGCTCCGAGTTGAAGTGACCCGTGACGAGAGGTTCTTCGTTAAAAATGCGCAAGCTGACTGGCGACAATGAGGCGTGACAAACACACAGTAATGTATGAAGAAGTCTTTGCGGTATTGGAGTGCTTTCACTTGAAAAATCACAAACTGAGGAAGGGGTAGCGGAATCGCATTTGCGTACCGTATTTTCGTCACTTGCTAAAGGACCATTTATTATGCTGGTGCCTTAGCAAAATGTCGTCGTGGCTTCAAGGATTTTGACGTGCTATTTTTTTTTCTTCTCATTCAAAAATTTATTGTTTATCCTGTACATGACGCGAATGCGACGGAACAGGGAAGTCGAGCCTCCTGGTCCTGTCGAGGGCCTACTGGACATAGAAGTGTGGCAGTTTGGGCTAGTCGGTTTGACATGACGATAGTTATAGCTCGAGAACAGCACGACGACAAAGAATCTCCTTATTGTCTGTTGTCGAGCTATAACTATCGTCCTACTGGACAGCCAGGATTTGATTGTGGTAAGCTGGTGATCCGATGAGCCTATCGAAGCGGTCACACGTAATACCGGACTCCGGCGAACCGCAGTTACGTAGAATGTGTACCAATGTGCATGCATTTTCCTTGCAGGCTTTGCATGTAATTTCTATTTCTTCCACTCGGTACCAATCCCTGATTTGAACTGGTGAATAGTGCGATTTTGTTTGTAGTTGCCCTAAGTGTTATGGCTTGCGCTCTGTTTGAAGTTTGCGTGTGGGGGTGCGGATGAATTCTTCTGCCCGGATAGAAGTGTTCAGTGATTTAATTGTACGTGGTCAGTTGATGCTTGTGCAGTGGAATTAATCAAGCGGAGCCAGGGCCACTTGTAAGCACGTGCAGGTCGGTGAAATCGTGGGCGACGCTGTTAACCGACTCGTTCGAATTGACTCTTAGGCCTTCGATTCTATGTAAGTATCCAGGGGAACCAGTAAATGTACTTAATATCCACGCTTTTTATTGTATACTGACCACTCTGGCGGCCTGGTCTGTGGTGGAGCGACCCCCCCTCTGCTAAAAGTAGTGATTGCCTGTCTGGAGTCGTAATAAACTTGCATGCAATTCTTGCTGGTCAGTGACATGGCTATATGGCTATACATGGTCTACGATCTCGGGTTTATTGGTGTTAATTGATGCAGTGCTCGTGCAGTCTCCTTTGAGATTTCCTATACGACTGCAGAGTATACCTGGGTCAGTCGCAGTGTACTCTGAAGCTTCGAAAAAGCAGGCACCCTTCCCTGCTCTGTCTAGTCTCTGGATCGATGCTTTAGCGAGAGCCACCGTCCTTCCATTATTATAAGTAGGGTGCATATTTCTATAAGTAGCGGAGCAACCACTATATCATTTGAAATTTGTTCCAATAAATAATAATTTAGCGTCTTGTCTTTAAGGTCCTCCTTATATATATAGTACGCTAGCCACATTATAGCGCATCAAAATGTTCTGAACATTCGTTGAGTTTATCACCCCCTTAGGGGTCAATGCAGCCACCGCGATATCCATGGCGACGGCGATAACCTTCTTGACGGCTTCCTAAATAGTAATTCATTAATCCTGATGTTATGTTGGATGCCACTGGTTCTCCTGGCACCAGTCCATCGGATTCTCAGAACTCTACGCTCTGCCACCAAATCTGGAAATTTATCTTTCCATCTTTTGTTTTATTGTTAACTCAAGGGATCACATTAACTCCGATGTAACTGATAAAAAAAAGACGATAGATATGCAATGATATCTCGAACTCAAAATTCATTATAATTGTATATTCGTAAAAGTACCTGTGACAAGGCTGCTGCTCTTCACCGTTTTTAGAACGACGACCTCACAACACGGCTACGAGATGGGAAAATCTTTCCCAGATAAGGTCAATTCGGAATTCTTTCCCGTATAGTAATCGGTATGTGACTCCGTGCCAAGGAGACTTTGTGATCATATTAGAATGGCAGGGTGAGGGGGGGGGCGACACAAGATCAGAGGGGGGTGACTCCCGGTGAAGACCTGAGAGCGACGTGTAAGACCAGCTTCACCAACCAGAACAAAACATCACTTCATCGATGCCAACACCCAGAAGGGCAGGAAACGAGGGGCGGAAGTTGCCAAGAACGGCAAGGTGAGGTCGCGACCTCAAAAAACGGCTACGTGCTCTAATCGAACGAAAATAAAAGAGTACGTGAGGACATACTCCGACGACTAGCCATGTTGCCCTGAAACGCCGAACAGATTCGCAGAGATTACGACATGGCGCAATACCTTTTACCACTGCTCCCTTTCTCTCCCTCTATTTTCTACGCTCCTTAGATCCAGCCCTCAACCACATACATCTTTACTCATTGATCGCCCCCCCTGCCCACCGTATCAACCTCCTCTGATCGGTGTTGCTAACAAGCTCGCTCGAGACGACCACCATGATATATTGACCGTGTACACACAAGGACACTCAAAAGCAGCAATAATAAAAAGATAACTTTCATCGTCTCGGGAGATGGACGAAATGAGAGAGCAGGCACCCCCGAAAAAAGATGGAGCGAAGGAAAGTTTCGAAATCACCGGCGAAACGAGCGCGAAATCGGAGTCGATGAGCGATTAAAACAACAACAAAAAAAAAACGATGACGAGAAAAAGGAGTAGACGAAAAAAAAAATCCTGCCCTTACACCCAACTCCCCCTCATATTCTGCTTGTACACGCAACGGTGTTTCTACTATACTTTTTTTTCTACAATAGAAAGGGGGGAGAGAAAAGGAGTTAAAAGAGCGTCGATAAACGGGAGTCATTAAAAGAGCGAAGCGATACCTCCAACAACCAACCTTCAAGTTGCCATGCACTAGTACTTGTCAATGAACGGAAAGAGAGCGTGAGTAAAAGAGCGAGTAAAAAAAAAAAGGATTAGAAAATGAAAGATGGGGAGCCAATGAGCTGGAAAACAAAAGGAAGATAGAGGAGGGACTACGAACGCCGTTAGCACTGCAACCGGCGTTCCCTTCTGCTCCGCCAGTCTCTCTCCGCCTGCAGAGCACCGTTCTTTTTTTCGACGAACGAACTAACGTAGAGGATACCATGCGGGCGAAGGAAAGAGGTGAGGTAAGGGGGGTCGAGGACCAGCGTTCTTGGAGGGAGAAGGCGGGGGGGAAGAAGAGACGCCGAGGCAAGGGTTGCGGGTGAGGAGGAAAGCAAAAAAAAGGAGGAGAGAAAACTCGGGCAACGCACTCCCGGTGAGCGCCAGGAGGTCGCCGAACGACATTGACGGAGAAGAACGGCGGGCGGATGGCGATCTCAGAGTCCCCCGCGCTCGTCTCGGAGGCTTCGTGTCTGGCTCGGAGCCGTTACCCCCCCTACCGGTGCAGCGCTATCGCAATGTTTTCGGTGGGTCATTGCCTTTCGCTTCGACACACACAGATTAAATCTTGGCACACGGAGCCGAACAGTGCATCTGCGCGTCTGCCAAGATAGGTTTACATTTCGTGAGACGCACAAATATTTTTGACGGCCTCGTTTTACGCAGTGGTGTACTGAATAACATTGTTGCGCTGCACATATCGCATTCTAGAGAGAACAGACGCGGACAAATTTAAGGAAAGCCGCTTTCGTGTTTTACGCAGAAACTACTCGAGAAGCGAGATCACCAATGTGACGTTGTGGTTTCAACTCGCACTGATTATTTAATGTAGCGATCTATTTTGCGCTTACTAGCTGCGTTAGCCACTAGCACACCTTGAGGGTCGATATCTGCGTTCCATTTCATAGTGTTCACCACTGTACACCACCAAAGTACGACAGCTCTGTTGCTCCCGTGATGAGCTGATTTCAACTTTACGTGAAGCGTTTGTTTCGTGCACTCTCAAAACTAGCTTTCCAGGACGAACATTTGTTCAAACTAATGGGAAAAAAATTAAAGAGCACTAAATCAGACTGCGAAAGGCGGAGACGAACGAGTCGTAGTCATATGTATTACATGCAGATACATATTTGTATGACGACGCAATGACGCAGGAAGACTGAGAATAGGCCTCATATATACGAGAGAGTCGAATTAAAATGCATTCGAGACAAAAAGTTCCAAGTCGGCATATTTCAACGAAACGAGCGAGTTAGCACGTCGTGTTCACTGTCCAGTGCAAAAACGACACGCATTAACATACTCTTCTACGCCTCACTTTTTTCGTGTTTCACGAAAAAGTCATATATATGCGCGTAAGACACAGGGCGCTAGCGCCAGCACATGACAAAAAAAAAAAGAAAAAGGCAGGGCGAATGGGAGTCGACTGCGAAGCGTATGTCATCTACCCAAAAAAAAAAGAATAACAATAGCTAGACAATTCGAGTTAGAAAGGTAATTTCGACATCTGTACCGAGAGAAAAAGAAAAACCCATCTCAGTGCGCCAAGAGGAACCGACACTCTGGCACAAAAACAACATTACGTAACCAAAGCGTAAACAACACAACAACTACGCCAAAAGAAGGAAAACAAGCTATTGCAACATCTATGTTGCACACTCAGGTCCACCGGCTAAGTCTATTCGACATACATCCGATGAAGTAATAAACAATTGTTGGGGTTTTACGTGCCAACACCCCGATACCATTACGCGGGGAAGTGAATGGCTACTGATAATTCAGCCATCGTTTAACGTGCACCTAAACCTTATGTACACAGGCCTCTGCCATTTTTCCTCCATCAAAATAGGATCGGGAGTCGAACCTGCGGCCTTTGGGCAGCAGTCCACAGAAAACAAGTTTACTAATATCAGTTTGGTACGGAGGGGTTGTTTATTGGGATGGGTAATAAATATGATTACTGTGAAGACGCGCATATACTACAAAATCAGCCGAAAAGCAATTAAGGGAAAGTCAGACCCCCCCCCCCCCCCCCCCCCGTGCGGCCCTGACCAAGCTAAAGCAATGAAGTAATGAGAGCACAAAGTTATTGTTACATTTACGTTCGCATGTCAAAACCTGCTAAAGCCAAAACAAGACACGGTTAGGTCAAAATGCTAACAAAACGCGCTTCGTTTTTTCTTTTGTTTCTTCAACACTAACACTCAGTCACATGCGGTTCCTAAACCTAACACAGTCGCAAAAATCGGAAACAAAACACCAAACAATAGAAACTAAGCCGGTACGATACTGTAAACAAAACAGCGAAAAAGAAAATATACACCAAGAACGTCGTTTTCTTTGTTTTTTGCACAGCGTAGGTAAATCGTATTGGCTTTGAACACCACAGTGTGCATAAACGGAAGAAGCCACCGACGGCGAAAACCGCTCTCCGTCTTTTCTCGGAATCGCAGACGTAAACAACCAGGTTGCCTGACCGCGTTGGTTGGAAGAAAAACAAAAAAAAAAAAAAATAAGAAAAAGCTGAAACACGCGCGCCTAGCATTCTCGCTTGCGCAAGGTGCACGAGCGAACTACACCACAACAACGAGTCTATTTTACTTTTTATTTTTGTTTACTCATTTACTACACTTAACAGCCGCCACATTTATATACAGTAATGACTGACAAGCCAACGTTAGCAACAACTGGCATTTTCCCTGTCAATGCGTAACAGACACACGCGCTACAGGTGGAGGGAAAAATAAGCTAACGTCAAACGCCATGATTGAGTCGTGGCATCTATAAAAAGATCTTCCATCGGACCAGCATCAGTGTCAAACGCGTCGAACGGCGTCATAACGAAAAAAAGAAAAAGAAAGTCGTGTGTTCGCATCACACTGCGAACGTCACGAAGCGAAGGCAAGTGACGCTGACGATTTGCAAGTCCGGCTCACAAATGTGGAGGAATTGAAAAAAAATCAATTCAAATTAGGAGCGCTAAAGTGACGGAGGAACGCCGATAGCAAAACGTTCTCCCCGCGTCCTTCGTTTATCTGCAATTACACGGGCAGTATGATTTAAACTTGCTCCTCGCGCTAATGTCCCGGTCGGTCGCCCAGGAAACACTCATGTCGCAGCGGTAAAAAAAAAAAGCAATACCAATAAATACAAAACGAACGCGCCCAATCTTCGAAACTGGAACATGAAAATAAAAATGACAAAACTCCTAGAGAGAATAAGGATAATAGGACACGTTTAAAGGAATACTCACCGGGCTCCTTTCGCAGGACGTAGGACGCGGTGCGACACTTGTCACTCCACGGCGATGCCTCTTCGAAGCGCATTCCTCTTTTAGTGTCGCACCGAGTATCACGAGCAGGATTTCCGAAAATAACGATTAACAAAAGTCCCGTCGAAGAAGGACGGACGCCACCACTGCCAGTTGTCAACAACTCACAACCAAACAACGACGGTTACGTTTTTCTCGCCGACTCGAATGTCCAGAAAATTCCAGGAACAGTTTTATCTTCAAACCCACGACACGGACGCCAAAGAACGAAACAGTTAAGGGGAACGTCCCCGAACTACTTGTTCCACCAATGTTGCCTTCGTCCAAACCGTCAATCCATCATAAAATTAGGAAGAAGTTGCACGGCCGTAGTCGGTGGGGAAACACCGCACTGTTATCCGTCACGAATCGATATCCACGCACTTGATGATGTTTAAGTCAAGTTCTGTTTCATTCCCAGAACTCGGCTAGTTGTAAACGTCGGAGCGCAAAACAACAACAACAAAAAGGGGGTAACCGTCGACTTGTGACGTGAAAAGAACACCCACGCCAACACTGACACACCAGAAAAAAAAAAATTAACACACACACACGGATGGTGTCGTTCCTTTCCTGTAGTTCCGCCTTTTTTTTTTTTTTCAACGCCGGAAGTAGAAAGGTCCCGCGGAAGTAGTAGTATCCGGTCGACCGTGCGACGAGAGAAGATCACTGGCGTCGTGCGTTGAACACGACGACGAAGACGCGCTGAAGAAGTCGTTGACGAGCGGAGGAGACGCAGGGATGCCACGCATCACGCTCGCCTGGACCAGCTGCTGCCGTTTCCAGCGCGCGACACGACGGTACACGCGGCGAAGCGCCGCCGACGTAAGTAGAAGAAGACGCACGCACGTAGGCACTAAATCCAACTGCCGCCGCTACAACACACGCGCAGGCAGCCGCCTTTGCACTGACTGAACGCCGCCGGTGTAGCGAGCGGCGACCGAGCAGTCTTTTCCCGAACGAGAAAGGAGGTTAAAGAGAGAGATGAGAAAGGGCAAGCGAGAAGAAACAGAGCGGAGAGCGAGTTAAGAGTGGCGGAGTCGGGGAAAGAGAGAGGAGCCAACGACCTTGCTCCGTTGGCACTCTGCGCGTTCGACGACGGTCGCCCGACAAGGGAGCTTTTTTTTTGTAGGAAAAAAAAAAAAAAAATACGAGGGGAAAGGTTGGTTGTTGGCCCGTTTTGATGACGGGAGAGCTTGCGCTCCTGTTGAAGAGAACCGTTGTATCGCAGTCGAAGTTGAAATTGAAGAAATGCCGACCTTGAACACCCTGTTTAAAATTATACAGTTTCGTACATTATTAACAAGAGAGGAATCTGGCGCTGCATTTGTGTACCTTCATGGGAATTATGGGTAGCACAGGCTTCGGATTGGATAGGGTTGGCTAGCGAACTGTCTTTTTTTCTACAGTTTCAGTTTCGTTCTTCGCGCAGCGCGAGTAGTGGGGTGCGGTGAAAGAGGCTGAAGCAGTGTCTTTGTTGGTCGAAGAGGCTGACGACCACTAGATTTCCTAATTCGCTGCGACGTTAGAGCTTTACGAGTCGTTTTGACAGTTTAAGTGAAGCGTCGTCCACTCGCCGCTGCGCATAGATGTAGCGTCTCATGCCAGTGCAAGACATTGCCTCGAGGTGACGTTTTTTCACGAGCGCGTCTTGCCTAAAATCAATTTAAATCGACTGCAAAGCGATGACGAAGCTAAGTAGACGCACCGTCTCTCTCGGATCACTCGACTTGACAACAAAACCAGGAATGCGTTGGGGACGGACCTCTGGGACAGACGACGAAACAATAAGTGTTTAATAATCTACTGTTATTTGTACAAAAAAGACAACACATACTTTTGAGAGAAAAAAATGGCAGCATATCCACGTAGTGAATGACTGAGAGTGGGGCGAAGCATCCGTCCGTTCATTCGTTCTTGCTTCCGTCCATCCATGCGTGCGTCTGTGTGGCCGCCCGTGCGTCCATCCGCCCATCCGTGCGTGCGTCTGTTCGTGCGTACCTGCTTTCGTCCATGCATCCGCTCCTGCGTCCGTCCATGCGTCCATCCGTCCGTGCAGCCATCCGTGCGTCCGTCCGTGCATCTGTCTGTGTGTCCGTTCGTCCACCTATTCAACACTCCAAGTACCGCCATCCCGCATCTTTTCATCATATATTTCCCATATAGAAGCACCGCCATCCAGCGGACATTCCAAGGACTGAACGAGAGGAGGCACACGCACACTTACGGCTTGCGCTTCGTGTCTACTTCCCACCTTTAACCACCTCGAGTTCATGGTATATACTAGTTCACTGTATTCATGGCACTGCGACCCAACGCTCTCCAAACCTTTCTAAAACTAAGGAGGTTACACCCATGGAGCGAGTATAACGTAGCAACCCTTTCTTTTCAGTTAGTGCTCAATGTACATGCCAATGGCTGCTAAAGGGGATCGCAGCGTGCGCGTTAACTAAAAGCCGAATGCTCCTGTCTCGCATTCTTCATTAGCAGCCATTGGCACGTACATTGAGCACTATCTTTTATTGTTCAACAACGCACAGAAGTAATCTCTCACTGGCAACACCTTGGAGGTCAAAATGTTATACTTGTTACACACTACAACGGCTACGAGGGACGAACAGGTGCCGCTGTAAGGAGCTTCGCCCCTAAAAAAATTTGGCAGATACCATGTACAATGGGAATCAGTGATACGCGAAGCACGAACGAGAAAGGTTGATATGTCACTTTAAAATCAGCACAACGTTACCAGGTGGGGGTTAATGGTGCCGTACATGACTTCCATGTCATCATTTTATCATGTTTGGATGCGTCGTTTGCCTTCATCTATTCACGCCACGTGATACCAAATTTAGTACATGTGGAGCTAGCCAAACGGCCTCGAGCAGGCTATGAGCTTGGCATGTTGTCATTTCCTCAAATGACACGCTTGTCAGCATGATCGTGTTTGCACTAGTCATATACTTTCGTCATCCATTGACGTCATGTAACACCAAATTTGGTACATGTGAAGCTAGCAAAGTGGCCGCGAGCGCATCATGAGCGTAGCGTGTAGTCATGTTGTCACATGACACGCATCTCATGTTTATTATGTTAGCACCAGTATCATACCTTCGTCATCCATTCAAGCCCCGCGATACCAAAATTTTGTATAAGTGAAGCTAGCGAAACGGCAACCAGCGCACCATCAGCGTCGCACGTAGTCATGTTGTTACATGCCACGCGTGTAATGATTTTCATGTTATGGTCTGTCGCTTGTGTTCGCCATGCAATCATGACATACTGTACCAGTTTTGCAACATACCATGTGAACGAAACCACCGCAAGAGCTGCAGGACCATGAAATGTAATTCATGACATACATGTCATTACTTTCATGTTATGACTAGTCAAATATGTTCTTCATGCAGCCATGTTATGCCATACCAAGTTTGGTATCGATACCATTATCGAAACAGCCAGGAGGAGGAGGACAAGAACAACAAGAGAGAAAGCAGGTAGGTTAATTAGGCACATTCCCGGTTTGCTACCCTACTCTGGAGGAATGGGAAGGGGGCATAAAGATGAGAGAGAGGGGAAAGAGAAACGGCCAGGAGAGCTAAAAGTCGTAGGCGGCTAGATAGATAGATAAATTGATACGCTCAAAGTCACCGAAGTTCGCTAAGAAATGCATTTAAAAAAACCCAATTCGTCAGTGGGATCTCAACCCACTACGTTCGGATACGTTCGCACAAACTTCAACTTGTCGCGATAAATTGCAAAGAGGAGCCAACTTCAACGACACTTCTTCACAATGCTTGTGTCTTCGCGCTCTACGATGCGCCATTTCAGTAGTGTCAGCGTCGACTCCGCTAAGCGACGGATTACTCTAGCAAACGAAATCAAGACTCTGACGAACGCTTTCCATGTCGGAATCGCTCACTGCTGGAGTGGGCACGCGAACCATGGCCTCCGTTGCCATCGGAATCCGTGGAAGCGATCAAAGAGGCCGCGCTGGGCGAGATAGCCTTGCCAAGTGACTGAACGAGGCGTGAGGTGGCGCCACGGCACACCATCACCTCCTCACCCATGTCGTTACTCTTTCCACTCAACTTTCCACCGTGTCACACTGGCGCACTCTGCCGCTTTGCATTGTCCTCCCTTTCGTAGGCTCTTTCACTTTTGTGTTTTCTTTGTTTCGTCAAGGAGGAGAGAGAATCACGTCCGGGAATTTACGGAGGCGCTATCATTTCGCTTATTTTTCACAGCGTAAGCGCTGGACTTGAAGGCCGAGTCATCATCTCTCGGACGACTCGAGCAGGACCTAATGCAACCAGTAGAAAATAATAAACAAATAAATAACAGTTGGTAATCATCGTGAGAACGCGTGCGCCGAATGAGGCGCTCAGTTGGCTAGATAATCTGCCCAACGAAACTATTTGCATGAGCACTTACGCTATATTACTCAAACGAATTCGGGTCTTGCTGCGTGCGAGCGGCATTACAACCTGCGAAGACATTTTGCCGATGATTGGGTCATTTAACCATCTCATTGCCGAATGCCGATAACGCTATTACAATACAAGTACACAAAAAAAAAGGGGGGGGGGGGGGGGAAGAGGACCGATGGTGGGCTCGTTTTTTCTGTGAGACATAACCTGACTGACCATTTTGGGGGGCTATAGTTGGTTTATGACTCCTGAAGGGGGAATAATTGCAGCGTGAAGCGATACATGGACAAAGCTTCATTTTGTTTCAATTGGCACATTTTATGCATTATAAGTCTTTGTAATATTTTTTTAGTTCTACTTTGCATTATTCATGGCTCGTTTCATAGTGTATATTTTGCTTTCATTAGGTATATTTCTTTACTCTTCTGAAGCAACGTGTTTAGTCCAATTCATATACTTATGAACAGTGCTACTGTTGCTACGAACGCTACGTATTACCATAAGCTGCCTTTAACAAGAGGTACCGATACATACTTCAACTTTGGAACCATGCTATGTATACTAAACATATGTAACATTCCCGCATTTGTATCAATGGAAATTCTGATTGATTGGATTGAAAACACCAGTCCCGTGCTCTTTCCCGTCGGCGTATCGCTTTGCGCTACAAATATTTTCCTTCGGATGTCACGGGAATTTCGACCAACATACAGCACAAAGCAAGGTAGACAACCCATCGCTACGAATATTATGGATAAACGAAGCACTTTAGGGGGCGCGGCTGAACAGTGTCCTCACAAGCAACAACATGGAAACAACAAAACAACCGAGCTCCTGGAATTATCTGCGGCTCATCCACGTATACACGATTTTATCTTCGATTCATGGGCGAAGCCATCTTGGGCTGACAGGCGATTGTTTAGACGGATTTCTTCACTCTAAGAAATGGTCGAATAAAAAGGGCGTCTTTTTTGCGACACAACAATAGCAATATATCTTGCGTTCCTTAAGTTATCGCCGCGCACCCATCACTTTCAGGTCACGAACAACACGTGCGTTATCAGCGTGGTATCGCTTTCTTGATAAGAAAGTGGCCAGGGGTGAGTTTTAAAAAAAGAAAGCGCAAGCAAGCCAGATGACGATTATTGTTGTGGCACAAAACTACACTCTTTTTACTCGGTCATTTAGGAGAGGAATTCGCAAGATAGGTGGTTATGGTTGTACACTCCTTTTACTCGGTCATTTTTCTTTTAGGAAAGGAATTCGCAAAATAGGTGATTATGGCTGTGGGACAAAAATGCGGCCTTTTCACTCGATATGACCTCAGAGTCACGGCACCAGCCCAAGCGTTTTCGTGCGTGCGGGTTCGCCGTAGCACTGTTTACAAGATACGGATACACAATCGCAACGTTATCAGTCCAAAATGGCGGCGCTCGAACGGAGATAGCCAGTCGCCTATCGTGTCTCTGAGTCAACCCCCAGACGCAGTGCGCGAAGACGTGTGTAAGCCGGAGAACCCGTGACCTTAAATGAAGGCTCCGCTCACACTGGCAACGTCCACTGCTCATCAACGATCACATCAAAAAGAAAAGTGGCGCGGGAATTGAATTTAAGCCGTTATGCATAAAGGCTTGTTTGTTAGGTGAGCGAATCTCGTAAACTAAGCCAGTCATTCTAAACAACCACCATCCCAACGTCTCTTTGTCACCTACACCCTCCTTCAGTATCGCACGAAGAAACTAAATTCGACTTTGGTCTGCCTCTACAAGTCCCGGCATGCTTGCTGAACTGGATATCGAAGATGTGTGCAACTTTCCATTAAATCCGGCCCATCAAGTCCGTATACTGTGTAATCTATTTAGGGTAGTTGAAGGCCAGCACCAGATTTTTTTAAGAGTGGGAGGGTGGTTGGCACTAACGCTAAGGAAGTTCCTTCGAGAGGTAATGGAGGATGGAAAGTCATGCGTTGTGCCTTGATTGTACACCCCCCCCCCCCCTTCCCTTTGCCTCCGCCTCTGGGTAGCCAGTGTTCGCGCTCTTTGAGGGCACGACACAAGATAACCATGTATACACAGAGCGGCGAAATGCGACTCAGTGAAATTTGGCTTCGCCTGGTTCACACAGAACGTAGCCAGTAGCTTGATTAGGGTAGTTTAACTCCCCTCCCCTCCCTCTTCCACTATCGCCACATCGAAAAAAAAAATTTACGCTCCTGACTTAAACGCTCGAGACTAGAACTCAAGCCCAAGAACACTTGGCTCAACCTATGCTTACTCGGACTCAAGACTCCCAATATCATAGGGCGAGCCAGGTACGATGCAGACAAACCGAAGGATCAGGTCCTAGTGAGACATAATCAGCGAGTTCACGAGTAATCTTGCCGACTAATCCGAATTGGTTTTAACCATCTGCAGTGTAGGGTATACTGTGTGGGTGAGTGAACGTGTAATATGCCTCTTCAATTCACTACACATCAGTTATATAAGCCCAAAATGCAAAACAACGTTCAGGAAGAGCTCCACGACATTAACGAAATGTCAACGTACTATAGATACACGCAATACGTACAACCTCACTGCATAATTAGTTATCTACAAAACAGGCGCATACCTATATGCTCTTAAATGTCGAAAGGCGCCCAGAAAGAATTCCTAGAAGTCTCAAGATGTCAAGGACTTGTTCAGAACGCGGTTGCGTTTCTGTAACTATTCCCAAGGTATAACAGAACTATTGTGCGCAAATAGTGCATCTAACGTAGAAGCAAAAATGGAACTTACATACACACGACTAAATTTCGATATGACACAGTGACAGTTAAAGCCGTCTAAGGAGCTTCCTGCAATGAAGGAATAAAAAAAAAAGTTCTGCTGGGAGTAGCTAATCCCACACACTCACCAGCTTATCGCGCACACACTGGACACGTAGCAACTTTCAGATATCACGCCATTCTTAATCGCCATGATCATCACCATCATCATCACCATCATCCTATTTCGTTTCTGTCCACGGCAGGACGAGGCTATCCCGCAATGATCTCGAAGTTAATCTAAGTTGCGGCACCTCATTCCGATTTACGACTAAACAATTTTCAGATTTCATCACCCACGTAAAGGAATAAGCAACCACCCGAAACACGAATCGGGATAACCCTACTTATTGAAAGATTGTCTGCTGTATCGTCTAAAGCTAACGCCTTTTTTTTTTCTAGTTAAACGCGTATTTGGATGTTTATATCATCACTCATAATTACTTTGGCACATCACGAAACAAAAAAAGTGAAGATGCGCTTGATGGCAATTACGTGACCTTTTAGTAGCGTACGCTAGTGTCTCTATAATAGCGTTTGAATGCGGTAGACTTTTTAGTTATAACCTTAAAAGCACAGACACGCCTTCGCTTCCACTGAGCAGAACGGTGGCGCCACCTTCGCATAACGTACAATTTGATGCTCATGAGCGATAGCGTGAACGTTAATGATGATTATTTGTGCCATTGCTCTTCCTAAGGGGCGAACACATATGCAGTGTTCCAGCGCCACCTGCCAACGAGCATAAGTACGACTGCCATAGTGCACTGCCGAGGCTGTCCCATCGGCTTTTGTATCCCCAGCAACAGCTAATCGAAGGAGGTGATTCCTTTTCTCATTTAATTTGGTCTGCGTGTGGTCATAGTGGGTGATGCCCTTTTTCTACAGAAGAGGGGCACCACAACATCACACAGCTCAAATATCAATAAACCTTTCTTCTCTCATTCGCCCTCCACTCTCCTCGGCTGCACATGCCCTTCCGTCGCTCGACTCATCCACGGCTGTGTGTCCAGCGCGTCACGTGACCCACTCGAGTTCATCTTTTTTTTTTATTCTCATGTAAAATAAAACATGAACTATTCCCGGTTGTCATCTGGACAACTTTGCATCGGTGTTTGCACATACCAAAAATATGTCGCAAATACCCGACCTTCAAGCGTCCATCTTCTTCTGAACATCTGGCTTAATCTTGCCCTTTCCTCTTATGTTTTCGCTTGGCGAAAAGGGTACGGAGCATACGCGCGCTAAGGTAGGTTGTTGCAGCCTTGACTATGCAGCCCGTATTCACAAACACTCCTCGACTCAAACTCGACCTCAAGGGATCCTTGAAGGACTGTTTCGCATTGCGAGTTCTGTAACGCGAGAAGCCTCAGAGATCCCTTGAGGTCGAGTTTGAGTCGAGGAGCGTTTGTGAATACGGTGCATAAGTGTCACCGTCGTGTGTCTTCGCGCTGCACCAGTATAATTAGCAAGCACCAGATAGCCCGAGAACAAGTCTTTATGCAGGATATTTGAAGAGAACAGCGCTTGCCGAAGCGTTCATTGGCGCCAGGAGCACCCTATGTTCGCTAAAACGTGCGTTACACCATAGCAGTACATAATCTTTCCCACTTGAGACAATCAATAGCAGAAGCGATGAAAATAACCACACCTTCCAGTTTGAACTACACGCAGAGCAGTTTCCAAACGTGAGCTTCAAGCGAGATTGCATCGCCACAATTTCAGATTCGGAATGCCTCTATATATTAAACGCCAACCGGAATATCGACACTTCGTGTTCTTTGTCTTCTTGGTTCCGCGAATTCTCAGCTCTCTTTCCCTCTCCTACACTTCCTTTCTTTTCCGAGAATCAAGCGACACGGCAAGCGCAAGTCAGACTGCATACATACCTCCATCAATCATGCAGTGCGCGGAGTTGCGGTGGAACAAATCGAACGCCGACTGCGTCGAGAGTCGAGCGCTTACGTTAGATTAGCGTGTATATGAATGTAGCGAACGACTAAAGCTTCGAATAAGAAACGTAGACAAATATGCTACACGAAAACGTAGGGTTGCTGCACAGTGTGCTGCTAGAAGACGAAACCTTACCGACTCGCCCAGTTTTCGACGCTCGGTTGATTGAATCTCGCGGCCTACCCGTGCTTCTCGGGAGGGAGAACGCAGAATAAAGACCGAAGCTCAAGCAGTTGCGGAAAGAAATAACGACGAATTGAAGAAGAAAGCTGCGTCGCTTTTCTCACACATAAGCAGAGTCCATGGGAAAATTTTCCAATTACTATTCACAATCGCCGTCCAAAGAGCCCCGCCGGTCTGCTCGTACGAACACCTTTACGGGCGAGAAACAATAGTATGGATGAATAGAGCGAAGATCTACGCACTGGAGTCATCGGGTAGTAAGGGAATAAGAACGTGACGCAACAACATCCAAGGTACGGAGCTCAAAGAGACAGGAAACGACCCGATGTCACTCGCGGCAGCAACCTGGAGAAAAAGGCTGTTCTAATAAGCATAAGCGACAAAACGTGCTACGCGCGACATACATTGAATAGCTGCGGGGAATCCCGGAAATGAGGCGCTTCGCAGTACATTTGCTGTGGAAACAGAGAGAGAGAGAGAGAGAGAGAGAGAGAGAGAGAGAGAGAGAGGGTGAGAAAAGCTGCCTAGAGAGACGGCGAGGAGGCGCGAGGAAGAAAAAAAAGGAGTGGAGAGATCAGTTCAGGGAAAAGGAGTAGCAGTGGCAACCACGGCACGTAAAGGAGTAAAAAGGGAGTGATAAACGGAGGGGAGCAAAACAGAAAGGAACCTTGGTAAGTGTTGCTTCACGTGCCGACTTGGGCGCGTGGCCGCCAAAGGACTCCCTTTCTCTTCCTTCTATTTCACGGGTACGAGAGGGGTGCTTGGGGGAGAGTGAAACACACGTGCTCTTGCACAGCGCGCGCCGCCGCTGCTACCGCCATCGATCGCCCCGTGCGCACAAAAAGGGTGTTGCTGCGCGCGTCCTGTAAATGGCCTCCGAGATTCAAAGCACAGCGTGGGGTGTCTCGGAGGCCTCGTAGTGAGAGACGAGGACGTTCGGGAAACGGGCGCTCAGCAACCGCTCGTGCGCGGTAGAAGTGGTATGATCTGATTGGCCAAATCCACCGCCGGCGGCTCCGAATGGAATGATGAGCAAGAAAACGCGCGTGCGTAAAAATGGCGTTGCGCTTTCTTTCTTTTCTTGCCTGTGTACACCTCTGAAGGTCGGGTACCACATAGTAACTCGTTGCTGTTCGCCCTGCACCATCGATGACTGTATCCAACCGAAGGCTCTCAGTGCGATGAATCATTTTTTTTTCTTTTTTTTTTGCGTTTACTTACCGTTCGACTGCCTGGGACCCTGGTCGATGTCAGACGCGAATGCTGTTTGTGTAACCACTCATTTTTTTTTAACTTCCAGGAACTTACGCTTCTTTCCAGCCTTCAGGATCGAGACCATTCATTCATTCATTCATTCATTCATTCATTCATTCATTCATTCATTTATTCATTCATTAATGGGTTCATGCAAAATTTAGATGTTAGGGGGAAGTCACTAGAAGGCACGTGCGAGATGGATAAGTGCCTGTTTTTAAGAGTGAAGAAGAATTGGTCAAGGGCTCATTTACGTTGTTAAATACAAACGTAGTGAAGCCAACGGTCAGTGAAGTCAATCAAGATATAGGGACATCGCTTGTAGTTTTTAAATGTAATGTAGTAGTTACGATACAATTGTTAAGAAATAATAGTAATCATCTGGGATTTTACGTCACAAAACCACGATGTGATGATGAAAGACGCCGTAGTGGACACTCCGGATTTCGACCATTTGATGTTCCTTTATCGTACAGTACACGGAACCTCGGCCATTTCGCCTCCACCTTCATGAGGCCGGACTGCCGCGGCCGGGGACCACACCTGGTAATTAATTAAAGCGGACGACAACACTTGTCGTTGGTAGGAACCGATCGTAAAGCCTTCGGATAATGCCTTTCATTGTCTGCATTGTCTGTTGGTTTCATCAGACTGTCTGTAAGAAGGGAGTACATTAGATTGGGGGGGCGGGGGGATTATTGGGAGATGTCAGGCTCCTTCTGGGAAGGTGTTTGTAGGCTGTATAAATCCCTGCAGTGATTGATTGATTGATTGATTGTTTGATTGATTCATTGATTCACCGATTGATTGATTCGTTTACTCATTCGTAAACAGTCTGAACTGAGACGCCGAGGTAGCTCGCTGACAAAATGTGTCGTCACGTGATTCTTTTCTGTTTTGTCGTATTACTCGCTGACGTCGCCGACGGTCGGTTCTTCATGTTCAATAAGGTGTCAGAGGCTTTCGTCTTCAAAAATCGCCATCGAAACCACGCTATTATCCGCTCGAGATTTCGGTCTAATAGTTAATTATTTTAACGTCCCAAAACCACGTTTCTTTTTTTTTTGTGAGGGACGCCGTAACGGTTGGCCCGGTAACTTTCGGCCACGAAGAATTCTTTAACCATCTACTTTAAAATAAGTATAGACGGGACTCAAGTATTTTCGCCTCTATCGGAGATCTCGATCTATCTCGATTACCGTCCGAACTCTACAAGTTGTTGTTCGTGATACCGTCGGCGTTATAGCTTTTTGCTTGTTTCTTCTTCTATTTGTTTCCCTCTCATTCCGAGCTTGCCCTGCGACGAAGACTGCGGAGACGAAAACAACTCGGGCGGCTGAGGCAACTTCGAAAATACCCCTCCTTTGTATACACACACGCACGTCGGAACGCGTCTACATAACCCAGCCGCGTGCATGCACAGGCGCGCCAGGGCGCTATATTTACACCCACTTGGGGAAAGGAGACTCGGGAAAGCTACATACAATACACACCGCGTCAGTCGACCCTCTCACGTGCCCTCCATGTGCACTCTTACCAAACGCGGGCACCTCGTTGCTTATGTAGAACACACGTACACACAGGCATTCCCTATACTGTTGTCACATATATACTATAAGTCAGGGAATATTGTCCGAATAAACAGAATGCCGGGTTATCCCAAAACCAGGTTATGACTACGAGGGACGCCATACTGGAGGACTCCGGAAATTTCGACCATATGGTGTTCTTTAAATCAAATGGAATGGGGTTGAGCACATTTGGCAAGTACTCTATAATTACAACAGGTAGATTTCCACTATCCCTCAAGAGGAAGGTATATAACAGCTGCATCTTGCCGGTACTTAGCTATACGGAGCAGAAACCTGGAGACTAGAGGGTTCAGCTTAAATTGAGGACGACGCAGCGAGCAATGGAAAGAAAAATGGTAGGCGTAACCTTAAGAGACAAGAAGAGAGCAGAGTGGATTAGGGGACAAACGGGGGTTAGGGATATCATAGTTGAAATAAAGAAGAGGAAATGGACATGGGCCGGGCATGTAGCGCGTAGACAGGATAACCGCTGGTCATTAAGGGTAACTAACTGGATTCCCAGAGAAGTGAAGTGAGTTAGGGGGAGACAGAAGGTTAGGTGGGCAGATGAGATTAAATAAATATCGGGTATAAATTGGCAGCAGCAAGCACAGGACCGAGTTAACTGGCGGTACATGGGAGAGGCCTTTGTCCTGCAGTGGACGTAGTCAGGCTGATGACGATGATGATGAAATCGCATAGAAAGCGGTCTTCCACCACTCAGTCTCCGTACAAATGCGACCGCCGCCACCTGGATGAAACAGGCGACTTTGGGGGGTCAGCAGCCGAGGAGAGTGACAACGTTTCTACTTTATTATAGTAACGTTGGACCGCATAACCACTATAAACACAGCGCGGCGGACTAACGCAAATCTCTCTTCGCCGAGAAGCAACTTAGAAAAATCCTATAAAGCATCACTTATCTAAAACCAATATCAACAACCTATAGAAGCAAGCAGATTAGACTAAGAATCGTCTACCTTCGCTGTTTCCAGCCTAGGCGACTTAGTTGAAGGTTCGTCACATTTTTTGTTTTCTTTAACGCGGTAGCGTTAAATAGCTCGTTCGGCAGAAGTTCCGGCATCGGCGTAGTTGGTTGTGAGCGAAAAATCATCCGATCCGGTGCGTGACCGATAAATCGAGAAAGATGCAAATGAAATAAATATTATAAAAATTACGGGTGTGCGTGCGGGAATCGAACCCGGGTCGTTCACGTTGCAAGCGCCCGCGTTCCACCACACAACCACGCGTCTGCTTTTGAATACAGGGAAAATAACTTCTCCTGCTTGGAAATGCAAGTGGTAGCAACTTTCACGCTTTACAAGCACACGTGTCCTGTATATGCATGCTTCACAATGCAACCCGAAATATTGCAGTAATAATGTTAGGTACAAGCGTATACATTGCCATCGGGCGTCAGAACATGTGATTATCGTAATGACTTCGTGGTTTAAAGCCGGTCACCCACTACATAAAACACACACGTTGCTGCGCCTACTTCCCCTAAGGCCACGTATCGGGTGCATACAGCAAATTGGAAAAGATCAAATTCACTAAGTACACATAGGGACGGGATAACGCCATCGCGTTCTACTCTTAGAGGCGAAGCTTAAGGGTCCCCCAATTGTTGCTTTTAATGTATATGGCAACACTTGGCTGGGCATCGTCCGTCCATCCACCACGCATTTGCACGAATCATAGTTCCTAGTTCAACAAACACATATACTCTTGCAGACGAGGTTGGGCGCACGCGTGACATCACGACAAAAGCAAAGGAAAAACATGGGCTATAGAGTGAAGACAATGTGAATAAGGCCTCGAAAGGGATTGGCTAGCTTTCGCAACGTGATGCCACCTACAACATACTGAACATTCACGACACACACTCACACACACACACACACACACACACACACACACACACACACACACACACACACACACACACACACACACACACACACACACTGTGCGTATTCTAAACATGCTATAAGCGTGTCCCTAAACAAAAGAGCGCGCCTAACACGTGCAATCGCCAAACGTGCGCGGCTGTGGGTGTTTATATATAACGCCATGTTTCACAATGATGTAACTCTGAAGTGCGCC
The DNA here is from genome assembly GCF_043290135.1 of Rhipicephalus microplus. Classification (NCBI taxonomy): domain Eukaryota; kingdom Metazoa; phylum Arthropoda; class Arachnida; order Ixodida; family Ixodidae; genus Rhipicephalus; species Rhipicephalus microplus. The sequence continues at coordinate 296,144 of NW_027464704.1, forward strand.
TGCGCGCCAGCCATAGTTATGTATGTATAGACGTGCGCAGTTTACCGCGGAGGACTATTTATGGTCAGAAGGGCACGCAGTCTTGCCAGTGCACGTGTCAACGTGCGGCTCTTGTATGTAACTGTAATAATATGAATCAGATGTAACAGATAATAATGCCGAGTAAACTATTGGGAATGTTTTAGAAGTAATTGTAATGTAACCTAATTGCAAGGTCGCAAGTTAGGTCCCTGCCCACGGCAAGTGATATTCTCATCGACTTTTCTTTCTTCACAATCCCATTATATATACAACTACTTCTAATGACGTCCCCTATACTTTCCTTGGAGTGATTCTATGTGAGACCTCATTGATATTTTGTCTAATTGATTGATTGATATGTGGGGTTTAACGTCCCAAAACCACTATATGATTAATATAGTGTATATATTTTGTCTATCAAAGAAAACGAGGTCTTAAAGTTTACACTTATAATAATATAATGGTATTCCTGTATCAAAGTGTCGTAGTCAGCTGTGAATGTTTAGCTTCACGGGAATTGAAACATCAATCGCCGCACAATAAAAACACAAGCGTTGTTAATGCCACCCTCTCTCCACTTTCTACTGAATAAACGTAACGACAAACCACAGTGCGCGCTATCGCAGGGCAATCGTCTGTGTGTATAAAAGATGCTATGTTCTGAGAATGATGCGGTGTTGTTGGGTGGGAGGAAGGAGACACATTTGGTGCCGACCTGTGGGGAGCTCAGTAGACATTTTCGATGCTCGTATGCAGCGCCGCGCGGGTCAGTGAGGGCTGTCAGTTAAATTCGATTCAATGCTCTATTTTCTTGATCAATCAAGATGGCGGTGAGACCAAATCACTGCGAGCTTTATTAGGGTCAGCGCCCCCCTCTACACTTCAGGCATCGTGTAAACGCCATCGCTGCGCATTTTCCTGTGGCGATAGTTAAACCTTGTCTTGTCCTCCTACTGAATGTGCATCAATGGCAAATCAATTGCATATAGAAGCAGCCATAGATTTCTAAGTGTCATCGTGAATCGTGACCAAACATGGAGTCCGCATGACGCATACCCGAAGAAAAAATATCATTGGCATTGAGAATGCATTCACTGCCCGAAAATCATGGGGCCGTTTCGTGCGCTCAATGCAGGAGCTTTATACAGTCCTCTTCCTTGGACTTCTTTGGTACAGCCTTCTTGCCATGCCCGACACGGGTAAGAGTAACATCCGTTCACTACAGAGCGTACAATCCCAAGCACTTCGAACATGTCTTGGCCTTCTAAGATACCCATCGACAGCTGATACTATATCGTTATCGCAAAAGAACAGCCGCGGTCACCGTTGTTGAGACGCTGAGAGCGCACTTTCGACATTTATCACAGCTTTCGTCACATCATTTAGCGTGTTTGCCAGCGCGGATGTCCCATGCTTCGTTCTGCAGTATTGTGAAAAAACACAACAATACCATCCGGCTTCGAACGTGCGATGCATCCGGATTCTGCGTAGTGGAGTCTCCGCAAACCTGACGTGCGATCATCGGTTCCTGGAATCGTTACGAAGGCAGGCATGTTCCCGCTAGGCCTGAAGCTGTTGGCTTTGCGTCTGTTGGATGAAACCTACTTTGACCGGATACCGGTTTACACAGATGGCTCCACTAATTCCAACAGCTCTACAGGAGCAGTGGTTGTCAATTGCATCTGGTAACGTATCGCTATATACAAGTTCTCTCACAACACGACGTCGACAGCAGCAGAATTCGCAGCGTTTGGCGCAGTCAAGTACATTCTTCAGCAGCAACCTAATCAATGGGCCATCTTTCGCGACTCCAGGTCAGCCTTACAGACAGTATACGGTTCACTTACGGATTACACGAACAATCAGTATATCATATAAGGTACGACTACCACCAAGCGCTCAAGGAAGGACACGATATAGTATTTCCGTGGTTGCCGAGTCATTGTGGAATTGTCAGCAATGACCACGCGGATGAAGCTGCTCGATCGGCTCATGACCTAGAGCTGCAGACGCCACTCTTGATAACGGACGCTACAAGGTGGCTACAATCACTTGCTCGCCCTATAACTCTGCTACAATACCCAAACTTGCAACTTCGTTTGCCATCCGGACTCCCACGACGCGCTTAAACATTGCTGTGTCGCATGAGGATGGAATGGCATTTGCGAATGCGTATTACTGTCTCCTTGCAATGGCGAGCAGTTCGGGATGCAACATTTGGGCCAGCGAGGAGACGCTTGAACGTATTTTATGTCACTGGCCATGCATATACCAAACAGAACGACGTGTCATGGAAGCCAAGCTCCGTCAGCTGGATTCACGACCGCTTACAGAAAAGAAGATCATGGGACCTCGGCCGACGGTTTCGCATAAACACAAAGCCACGGAAGCTTTGATTGATTGATTGATTGATTGATTGATGTGTGGGGTTTGATGTCCCAAAACAACCATATGATTATGAGAAACGCCGAAGTGGAGGGCTCCGGAAATTTCGACCACCTGGGGTTCTTTAACGTGCACCCAAATCTGAGCACACGGGCCTACAACATTTCCTCCTCCATCGGAAATGCAGCCGCCGCAGCCGGGATTCGATACCACGACCTGCGGGTCAGTAGACGAGTGCCTTAGTCACTAGACCACTGCGGCGGGGCTATACAATAGAGGGAACTCTGGCGCTAGTGTGTATGAGAGCTGCAACGTACGGCGCTTCAGTTAGAATGGGAATGATGGGAAGTACACACATTTGTCTAATCTTCGTACTTCTACAGGGCCTGCTTTTGGCTCCGTGTGTGTTCGTGTAGCTTGGAGCTGTTTTCTCACGAAACAAAAATCAGCAAATGTTCAGCGGTTGCGCTTCACCACCTTATTCTTTTCGACTTACCTTTCCCAATCGGGTCACGAAGTTCAAAAGGGTTGAATCTTTCTTTCAATACAAAACCGAAACACAGCAATAAACGAAGCCGCAAGTACGATTCGCCTCCCGCAAGTATGAAGACTAGGCAAATTTGTGTACGATACCCATCATTCCCATAGTCGCTGAACGATCGCCGCGACAGAGTCCCCTCTAGTTAATTTTAGGAAACTCTATGTTCTGAGGGACAAAAATACATATTGCGCCGATGGTTCGCAATTGTGCGAAGTATCGGTTCGTAATTATTTTTATTTGCGCTTGAGGCATTTCGAACTAAAAGACGTTCGTTGCTGCTCGAGCGGTTTGAAAACGCTGCGTCATGGTTCTCGCCGCCAAATATTTAGTGCAGTTTCATCAGGAAACTTTGAAAGTTCACCGGAGCATTTGCTAAGGCTTTGACAAGCAATAGAACAAGACCACACAGGTTTACGTTTAGCTGATGCATCATTCTCGACTTGTCGGTATCGTTAGAGTATGCCTAAGAAGGAAATGTTCTGTTGAGTGTTATTGACCTTTGTGGCAATAAATTTTTTCTAAACACAAACGGCTCAGTCTCCCCTAGTTGAGTACGAAATACTCGAAATCGTTGAACATTTTTTTCTAAACACACACACTGCAGTTACTTTTCTTTCAAATTAAGGATACTGTGTGTGTATGGGTCATCACAAGCTGGAAAGTTAAATGACATTTTTAGAGACCTGGATGTGTTTTTTCTTGACTTCCGTTGACAGGGCCGACATATTGCCTTAACAATATTCGTATTTTTTGTCATCAGGGTCTCATCAAGTGTGACACCCACAGGGCGGAAGTTGTGCTCTCCTTAGTACAGTACATAGTACTCCAAATAGTTCCCCACTTTTTCTAAACACACAAATACACTGCACCCTGCGAACCCTAATGCTATCAGTTTCACACTCATAAGTTCATTATTAGCGGAGAAAATCAAGGTCGAAGTTCCATTTTCAAATCTCGCGCTGAAATCTCCGCGCATGAGCGTCAAGAATTTCGGAATGCACTTTTTGTATTTTCGCGACATTGGCTCGATGGAATTTTCTGAAATTTCGGTATGCTTGGTCTATGGCCCCAACCTTTGACAACGTACTTCAATTTTGTCGATTTTGTCAATGTCCCCCAGTAGACGCCTCCAAAATCTGTGACGTCACAGTGTTTGGTGCGGGAATCTCAATGTGGCGTCTTCTCCACCGGCAGTTTCTATATTCGCGCGTTTCCTTGCTCATACCAAGTGTCGTGTCGCGCTAAGAGTGGCGTTTTCGGGATTGTTAAATTTCACTTTGCTAATGCGCTAAAAAGCGTTTTGCTCTTCAGAGTCCCTCTCAGGCCGCGTTCACACTGAGCATTCCGGCCGCCGAAAGTGCTCCGAATCCGGTTCGGCGGCGGCGAGATCCGCCGAAAGGGCCCTCTCCGCGCCGATCGCTCTCAGACCGATTTTTGCGGCGTCTGCCGCCGAATCGGTCACCGCGGACCAATAGGAGCGCTAGTCAAGGAATTTCGAAAAATGGCGGCCAAGCCCTATACTCACTTGTTATGCCGCAGTGCACGTAACTGAATGTTGAAACCAACGGGAGTTTAACCTTCTCTGTGCCTACTTCGCCTCCGCATTTCGTGAAAGAGGTGACCGAGCTTGCTGTTGGCGTGACCGAGCTTGTTGCCATCTTGCAGGGCAAAACAAACCCGCCAACGCCGCTGGCGTCGGTGGTTTTTTCTGCTCTTCGTGCATTACAAGACAGCCATTTGCCAGCAAAGTAAGCAGTACTGTCTTTTCATGCCTCTTGCGTACGAGAATCGTCGAAGTATACACCACCGGATAGCGTATAGCGTTTGCGAGCCGCGACAACAACCGGGTGACAGCGCACCCATCCCGCGTTCGCCCCGTAGTAGATGGCATATTCGGCGGCGCGGGGCGCGTCCAGTGCGAACGACGCTGCGTTTCGGTGGCAGGGGAATTTCGGTCGCTGTAGAAAGCGGATGTTTCAGTGTGAACTAGGCATTAGTAAAGTCACATTGACCCTGTAAAAAGGTTCAATGCGTCTAATGAGCGATCCTCCTTGTTCTCATAAAGCCACAAGTTCAAATAACTAGCTCAAAATTGTTGCATACACAGACACAGCAACCGCCGACGAAGGGGGTACACAGTATAGCAATGTGGCATATACTGACGTGCGTCGCGTACGACGTCCAATGTCATATCTCCACGGTATATCACAGAAAACAAGGGGAACCTTTTTTGCAGCGCTTTACGTCAAGTGCGAAAGCGAGTTCGCCTCGCAAGGACGTCTGCTTGTATTTAGATTTTTTTTCTTGCTGTCGTGATTCTTCGGGGCCACTGGTTATTGAGAGACCGCGCTCGTTGTTTTTCCATGAAACATAAATATATACTGAAGAACTTTTTCCAATGCGCCAAACGTACTTGAGAAGAGAAGAGTGCGATGTGATTGTGCGCGTTTAAAAAGTGCGCCACTCCATCAGCCAGAAGAAGATGAAGATAACGCTCGGTTGCGGCACGTGTGGGCATGAACATTTTGGTCCAATGAGGTCCCTCCACGGAGATATCAAGGTACAATGGTTTGATTACATCAACGCAACTAAAAGATTACCGCGCTAGTGAACCCCTACCTTTTCAGATCTTTAGTTTATAATTCGTAGTTATGTCTATCAAAAACAAGAGATGGTTTGACCGCTTGCTCAACAAACATTTTTGTTTTTTGGTAGTATTATTTTTAAACTACTTTTTCAGATTGGCTTCATTTTCATTTTACTTTCATTTAAGTATCCTGCCGTCCGGTTCTTGGCCCATCCCCCTCTGTGGGTAAGCGCCATCCATCAGAGGTCATCAGCATCAGCATCATCGGCTGGGTACCACGAAAGTACAGAATCTCCAATCGGGACGAGACAAGTGGGCCAGAGCGGAAGAAGCCTGAGCAGAGCAGATCAAGGAGAGTTCGAAGAAGACGGGGCAAGCGGAAGGTCGTCACCGGACCTGGCGCTGAAGATGAGCCACCTTGCGTCGGACCCGAGTCTGTACGACTTCAACCAGCCGGGGCTTCCTGCCGTCGTGTTCCCGCTCGAGAGGACCGTGGCCATCCGGTCCTGAACTCCTACCCAGGGCCTGCGGACTTGGGTTCCAACAGGCGAGCAACAGCCGTCGGGCCCGAGCTGTGCGCCCAGCTGCTTGGCCAGGTTGACCCTGGTTCCCTGTCGCGTCGCCACCAGCCTGCGTTCTCTCGTCACCGACGGGTCCACACTCCTAAAGCCAGAGCCACCACGTTCCGGTCTGGTCTCTCAACGTGTCGTCAGCAGTCAGCGTTCCTCCATCCCCGTCCTGCCCACGTCCTGAAGCCGGAATCACCGCGTTCTGGTTTGCTCATCGTCGCCGGAATTCAGCGTGTGGGTGAGACCGAACAGATATCTTGCCCTACTCCACCGCTCAGCCCCATTCGGACGTTAGATTCAATTGAACACTTTAAACTTATTTGTTGATTGTTGATAGACGGATTTCGCCGTGTCCAGTTAACTGTTTATTAGTTGTTTCGTTTTATGGGGTATTTTCGTCTTTTTTAGTGTTGAATTAAACTTCTTGTTTGAGTTTTGGTACAAACGGCTTTGTCCCTTCGTAAAGTCTCTCGTAAGTTTAAACCTTAGAGAGCTCTTCTTACTAAACATCTAAAAGAACCTTGCATGACAAAGAGACACAACTTAGCGGTTGTCTTAGTTTTATTTCCAACGGTTTCGACCGGTGGACCGGTCTTCGTCAAAGTTTGTGACTAAAGGGTTCGTCAGGGTTCGAGAACAAGCCCCGATGAAGACCGGTCCACCGGTCAAAACCGTTGGGAATAAACCTAAGACAACCACTAAGTTGTGTCTCTTTATATATATATATATATATATATATATATATATATATATATATATATATATATATATATATATATATATATATATATATATATATATATATATATATATATATATATATATATGAGATCTAACAGACAGTAATGCCAAGGAATGTACAGGGGAAGTTATTAGAACCAATGGAATGTAAATAAGAAGAAAGAAAAGTGGGTGAAAAAATGACCAGCCGTGACCAGGAATCGAACCTACGACCTTCGAATAACGCGTTGGATGCTCTAACCACTGAGCTCCTACTTCTAAATTCACATATAAACCCAAAAAAAGTGTTTGGGGGAAGGCCGCTGTGATAGCTCAGTGGTGAGAGCATCGAACGCGTTATTCGAAGGTCGTAGGTTCGATTCCTGCTCACGGCTGGTTATTTTTTCATCCACTTTTCTTTCTTCTTATTTACATTCCATTGGTTCTAATAACTTCCCCTGTACATTCCTTGGCATTACTGTCTGTTAGATCTCATTAATATTGTGTAAAAACACGGAAAAACGACCCCTTGTGTATACACTCCTTTCTCTCATATATATATATATATATATATATGCGTGTGTGTGTGTGTGTGTGTGTGTGTGTGTGTGTTGTAGTGGTGCATTTGCAAGGCGATGACCAGTGGGACCATCTCTTAATCTCTTAGTGCGAAGCTCCCTATATTGCTCCCTACGTGCGGCCTGTAAACGATTTGTCGCACGACGAAGTAGTTCATCAGTACATACGCTTCACCATTCGTCCCCTCCCGCTCAACAATTCCAGTCGGGTCACAAAGTTCACTACTCATTCTTCCTAAACAAACCACAAAATGCAACAATAGTGGAACCACAATTGCGTTCGAAGCCGTAAGCACGAGGATTCGGCAAGTACTATCGATCATCTCCCCGGTGGCTGATATAGGGACCTTAGTGGCTGAACGATCACCGCGCCTGAGTTCCCTCTACGGAATACGATAGGAAAATCTGTGGTCCAATAGGCTCGCATCTATGAAATGAAAGATAACAAAGCTCGCGCGGCCATCGAACACAATTTGACAACCGATAAAAGAGGTCGGAAAACTTATCTGCGACCTCGTGAACTTCCACGCGATGCGCAAGCTTCTTTTCCTTTCTTTCGTTTTGCTCGAGGGGGAGGGGGGTTGGGTTGACACTAGCGATAAAGCGAGTTCGTCAAACTGCATTCGTGGTTGTGTAATGCTGCAGTTCGAGCAACTTCGATGGCTGCGTTAGATAAGCGCGCCCACCGTAAATATGGCGGATTCGTTTTTTTTTTCAGTAGCGCAAGTTGACTGAATGCCACGTCCACAGCTTTCCCTACTACATCCAATAAAGATAGTTATTATCAAGGGAAAGCCTTAGATGCTTCATCAAACGCGAAAACTCGACGTCAACCCGCGTAACGTGAAGAAAGATTAATCATACGTCATGGCGTCGCCCTATATATTAGGTTAACTAGACGTCACAGGTCGTCTGAATAAATGGGCTCGGTTATCGTGACACCATACAACCTAATGCATCACAGACAGATGCCAAAGTTGGTGACGCGATCGTGACGTGCTGCGACTTCGCACGATGACGTTAGCGCAGGGCGTCGTTGTTCGGTCGAGGCTGGGCCGATCTCGGAGGCAATGCGAAAGGAAGTGACGTGCAAGGCGCTTACTATATACCTCAAATCTCATAGGATCATCGCCAAAATTTTCGCCTAGCTTTAGGGGGCGGGACAGAGTAAGAAAGAGAGTACACTCTCCCAAAACAATGCCAGAAACAATGCCATCCCTCCAAGGAGATAACTAACGATTACGGAAAAGATTGATGACAATAAGCACCCACACAGAGGCCGCAGGAAGTTCGACGAACGTGTATACACGTACAGGAAGAACAATTACAGTTCTTTAGCACATCGCTTTCGACGTTTCACCGCAGGTGTTCTCCTCCATAGTTAGTATATAAGTGTGCGTGTGTAGTTGAAACCAAGAAGAAGAACTGGGCATGGGCCGGGCACGTAGCGCGTAGGCAGCATAACTACTGGTCATTAAGCGTAACTAATAACTTGATTATAAGTGAAGGTAAACGCGCGAGAGGGAGAGAGAAAATTGGGCGGGCAGTTGATATGAAGACGTTTGCAGGTATAACGTGACAGCATAAAGCACAGGACCGGGTCAATTGGCGGAACATGGGGGAGGTCCTCGCCCTGAATTGGGCGTAGTCGGGCTGCTGCTTCTGCAACTACTATTGATGATGATAACGATGATGCAGTGTATTGTTTTATGGACGAACCACCAGAGGGTCTCGACATGCCGGCGCGTCATCACGTTGTCGCGGTCCTTGAAAAAAAAAAAAACGCGCCAAAAAAATCGGGTAAGTTTCACTACTAAATTGCCACCGGTCTATAGTATGCATATTGTGAGTTTTCGTCGTTACTGGGCTTACCAGCTGAGTAACATCACATCACATCACGTCACATTATTTCCTTAAAGACCCTTCAAGGGGGGTATTACATAAGGGCTACACAGTGTAGCCAGGTGACTTCACTCGGTAAGAAAGTCAGAATCTTCGACGGAGTTTAACAAGACGCCCGGGTTTCTTATTTAAAACCAGACGCACAAAGATAGATCTCTACGGAGAAGTCATCTATTTGAAAACAACACTATACTCGAAACATATTTCCAATGTGATGGTGCTTTAGTGGACCGCGATGGCGAGCAAAGAGGAAAGATTTCGCTGCGGGAAATACCGGCGCAGTGCACTGCACAGTTTTCCTCTAAAAAAATAAATTGAAATAAATTCCCGACACGCCTCTTTGCCACAGCTTACTTTTTTTTCTTTCCTTTAGTCTTATTATTTTTTTTTTCTTTGCAAGTCCCCTTACAGTACCAAGCACGCGCGCAGGCGGCAGAATTTAGAGCTCCGAGCACTGACATAGACAAACGTACAGGCGCGGCAACACGCTATAGAAGGGAGGCGATATACACCGGCACTGCCGTAAAAGAGCAAAGAGAAGGAAAAACAGAAGGTGAGAAAGAAGCAGCTTGTTTTGAATACCGCGGCTGCCATCGACTCTCGCTCAACTGCCGAGTTCAACAGTCCGCCGAGACACGGGCAGGGAAAAATAATAACAATAAAAAAGAGAGACAAGAGCGTGATGGAGATGAGATCACTCAGGAAGCCACAGTGTGGAAGGACGAGGACGACGACAACAACGAGTTCGACAACCGCGACAGCAAAAAAACAGTTGGGTGCAGCGTTGCGAATAGTATAAAGAGCTGTGAACGATAGTGCGTACGTGGTATTTGCTAGTCCATCGTTTCGCTTTGTTCAATGAGATTGGCAGTTGTATACGCTCTGGCAAAACGTCTGACGGCGAAATTCGCTGGGTTGGTCGAGTGAGAAAAGAAAACATTTAGCCAATTCTGAGAGGGACTATAGCAGTGAGTCGACGACGTGATTCCGTATCGAGCCCACACAAACATGTTCAAGAATTCGTTTTTTTTTTCACGTACAGTGTCGGAATGGAATTCACTGCCTGAAGTGGTCTTCACATCTCAGTCTGTGTGCCATTTTGAGCGTCCCATATTGTCTGTACTAAAGTCTGTACTCGACTTGCTTTACTGTTTATCGCAATTGTGAATGTATAATAGGGAGATAGACCCATCTCCGTTGTTCTGAAGGTCGTATTAACCTGTGTTTAAGCTCATCTATATATCTCTGTATAATGTACTTATCTTCCTGTATTTTGTGCACATCATCTATCACGTGTGTTTTCCACTTAATTTTTGTGCCTCTCCTGCTTGGTCTTTTCAAGACCGCAGTATGTTGTACATAAAAAAATAAATGGCTATGGCCGACTCCCCCTTATTCTAGGATTACGACATACGAATATGTGTTGTCCTATGCTTGAACTGGCATCAAAGCATTAGCGTGAAAAAGTGGGTAAGACGGGGGGAGGGGTTGGGTGGGGGGGTTGGGGGTGGTGATTCGACCTCGTTCTTTCTCCCGCAAAATCTTTTAAGGGATGCGCATAGCGAGCTAAAATATAGTATGGCATATTTTAGTTTACCATACCCGGACCTTTCGTTGATCGGCTATCCGTCATGTTGTGTGTACAAGCATTCTTCAACGGGGCATATTGCCGAAGCCCAAGACCGTACCAAACGGGGGAGGTGAGGGCAGTGGTGTACACACCAGGCGGTGGCACACCGAACACGTGAGCCCCCCCCCCCCCCCCACCCACCCCCCACCGAATTTTTCGCCATGCACAGATAGAGGAAATATACCATTTACCTGCCCAGCCCCCCTTTAGATCGAAAAAGTGCCCCCTCCCCCGAAAAAAAAAATTCTGCAAACAACCCTGGGTGAAGGTCTTCTCACCATCTTAACCTCCCCCTTTGGTAGCGAGTGACATTACTTCTTTATCCTGAATTCACCTGTTTATTTATTAATACATATAATAATATATACACATATTTATCAATACAGTGATGACGGACAGCTGTAGGTAAAAGCTGCTCTCCAAAGAGGCAGCTTGTGGCGCCTTGTACACGACAGCAGTACGAACTCTAATAGCATGCAACAGAACAAACAGAATACAGCTTCAATAATAATAATAATAATAATAATAATAATAATAATAATAATAATAATAATAATAATAAAGTTACCAAACACAATCAAAAGTGAGCATATGCATTTCGATTAATGGGTTCTGTATACAGCTGTGCGGGAAATGCATGCCAGCGTTCACATATTTCCTACGTTGATCAGGATCTACGTTGGATAATTTAACATTTTGGTGGTTTGTGCTGGGTGGTTTCATTTACCACATTTTTCTATTTCGCGTATCAAGCAATGTGGTTACAAACGATAATTTAGGAGGGGTGGTGCAAAAATATGAATTTCCTTTTTTTAATTTTAATTTTTGTTTAGTACATACTGAAGTCAGTAAACTAAGTAGGAGGGGCGAAAAAAAGGACCAGAGTGAAAACACAGTAAACAAGTTACACAGCAAGTTAGAATGAACATTTATATTAAAAAAAACAAGTACATACGCTCTAAAGAAGGTTGAATAAACATTTCTAGAAACAAGTGCACAAAATTCTAGAAACACTCTCAAGCACAAAAAGGTGAAGCAACACAACTGAAATGACGAGATGACATAATCTAGCGCGGTAATGTCAACAACAATTGTCTATAAACGAGACTGCTTCCATTTCTATAAACGAGACTGCGCCAGTGTAGTGATGCGGTGTCGTTCTTTTGCAACAACTCTCCAGAGACTCCGGAGCGCACCGAAACAACCGCCCGAGCGCATGCCACAAACTTTCCGGCAAAAAATCTAGTGCGAAAGCGCACGCAAGCCAGTTACACAGAGCCGAGGAGGAACTTGCCACGGCAAACAAACAGGCGGCGGCGGCGGTGAGAGCTCGATGGAGGGGTCTGTGAACCGCCTGTACACCGACAACAGACCTGCTACAGCGGCCGCTTTCATACGCGTCGCCTCGCATCTCAACGAGCCACCGGCACGAGACTGGGCAGCAGCGCAAAGCGGATACATTCTTCTACGCTTGTGAGCTCTTTGTAGGGATGTCATGTCGACAATCGACTAACCAATAGGTTTTCACCGTTTATTTATTTATTTATTTATTTATTTATTTATTTATTTATTTATTATTTCGTAATACCCCAGGGCCAAAGGCATTATGGAGGGGGGTGAAACACAATTTTTTACTGATACAATGTTAGCCTATAATGAAAAATAAATAAAACAAACAAAAAGAACAAAATATAAGCGTTGTGTACAAACAGAACAAGTAAGTAAGTGTGGGCGTTTATACAATGCTAGTTAGCGCCGAACCAAACAAGTGACGATCGGTCAAGATGGCCACAGATCCGGGAACGTGGTTCCAGTCTACTGATGTTCTGGGAATAAATGAATCTCTGCATGTTTTGGTTAGGCATTGCATAACGCCAACTTTATTAGGATGATAAATTCTAGATGATATGGAAGAAGGCTGAAAAATTAAGTGCCTCGCGAAGAGTTGGGATAATATGATTATATATTGTGAAATATACAGAGGCGGAAGATCATACGACGAGAGGCAAGAGATATTGCTCGTATAATAACCGGTTATATAAGCAGCTGAACAGAAGAAGAACCCTGTCAACAGTTATGGAAGATTAGTAGCCACGCCTTCGCCCCCTGGAGAGAGTGGAGGCGAAACTTCGCGTAGCTACGCGCCCTCTCTCATTGTGGGAATAAAGAGGAATCGGTCAGCTGGAGGCAAATTCAAACCGGCACGTTTCCAAATTTGCACATCCTGAGTAAAATGCACCCCTCGGCATACTCTCCTCTCTGCCCATGGTGTTCAGCTAAAGCCACTCTGTACCACGTCACGTGGGAGTGTCAGGCCATTACAGCCTTACAACCAGTACAAAATCCAACAGCGGAGCGATGGGAGGAGCTGCTGGCCAGCGAGAACCTGGAAGATCAATTGAGTCTGATCAACCGCGCCCGCAGAGCGGCTGCTGCAAGCGGAGCCCTGGACTAAGGGCCCCCCCACCGCAAGCCAAGCATGTCCGACTACTCGGAGCTTCTCCGCAGAAAATTTCATGCAATTAAATAAATAAATATGTTTCCATCATCTCTTTGTGGGGAGAGGGCGGGACGCCACGTCAGCAAGCAGCACATCAGCGCCTGGCATGCAGGCTCGACGCCGCACTCTCTCGCGGCTACGCGAAGCTACCCTTCCTCTTTGTCCAGAGGGAGAGAGTGCGGCGCCGAGTCTACAAGCCAGGCGCTGATGCGCTGCGACGCGTACGTGCGGTCAGGCCTTTATAGATGCCCTATCAAACGCGAAATTTGACCATCGGCATCCCTCGGCGACGAGGAGATCTCACGAAAAAAAAATCACCATCACGAGACGACGACATAGACAGCAAAATTTTTGACGTCATTATGACGTCAGAAATCAATATGACGTCAGCGCTCGCGTTCTTCTTGTCTCGGTGTCGTCGTTCTGTTCTCGCGCTATAACTATCGTCATGTCATACCAACTAGCCCAAGCTGCCACACTTCTCAGTCATTATGACGTCATCACGTCGCATCCTAGCTTGGCCAGAGATGGTCCGATCGCGGAGGCAATGTAACACCAGGTGATGTGCATCCGATATTCCAGGCGGTGCAACGCGGCGCTAGAGGTGCAGAAAGCTTTCGCAGGGGAGCGGGACAGCATCAATGCATCGGCTGGGAGGAAAAATAAAGTGGCCTCCTTCTTCACGTGACACCAAAGATACGACTTGGTTGATATTGATGAACTGCACTCTGAGAACTCTAATGCCGCATGTTAACTCCCACAGGTTCATTATTAGCGGAGGAAATCGAGGTCGAAGTTTCATTCTTAAATTTTTGGACAGAATCTTCTGCACGTGACGTCAATATTTTCAAAATATATTATTCGTATTTTCGCGACATTGCCTGGATGCAATTTTTTGAAACTTCGTATATGCTGCGTCCATGGCACCCACAGATGACAATGCACTTCGTTTTTGCCAATTAGAAGCTCAAGGACCCAGTAGACGCCTTCGAAATTCATGACGTCACAGCTTTACGCGCGTCTCCTCGCTTATACAAAGCGCCGTCTCGCGTTAAAAGTGGCGTTTTCTGGACTGCGAAATTCTGCTTCCCTAATACGCGAAAAATCGTTTGACTCTTTAGTGTCCCTTTCAAGTGAATGCACAAAGGGACCACGTGAGTTTTAAACATATAATGACCCTGAGGACCTCTTACTGAGGTCCCGACTAATATCAGTACGAGGTGCAAGGGGCGGTCCCGCCACGGGGTCCACCTTAAACGACGCGCTGCAGATGCTGCCACAATAATTCTTCATTAGTCGGCGCACTTATAGAGGATTACTCCCACCTTCCCTCTTCCCTCCCCCATTCCCTCCCCCTAATTGCTTGCCTAATTGGCGAGCCTTGCATCCAAGCGGGAGACGACCAACGCACAATACCACGAGGGTGCGCTCAAAAACTGCCGCCTTCAGACACTCGCGAATTGCTCAAGAAGAGCGTCCCGCAAATGTGCACATATATGTACACCCACCCTTGCATATACACGCAGCAATCAAGTTAGAGGTTCGCAAGACGTCGGGGGCTGCTCACTGCCATCCTGTTGCGAAGTGGTTTTACGTAACTTCATCTACCCATATTTTCCTTATCGTTCGCCGTCGCGGCGAGACACAGGAAAACATGGCCTTGACACAGCAACGCGGTCACGACCGAATACTCACACCATCATCCGTCTACGCGAAGTCTAAAATGAAAGTACGAAATATGAAGCCACTTTATCATCATCATTGTCAGTCATCTTCGTGTAATGTCACCTCCAGGACGAAGACCCCTCAAAATGAATTCAATTGACACCTGTTTCACGCGAAAATGTTACTTAATTCACTATGTTACACATGTCCGACCATTTTTCGAATTTTACACTAAGATGAAAGCCTCAATGCATCATCAAACGCGAGAATTGTGCGCCGCTGGCGTCTTCAGAGATTTTACGAGACTTGAAGATACTTCACGAGACTGGCGTCGGCGTCGGCATGAATTATGCATAATCAAGCAATTAAGGTCGGTAAAAAGTGGCGTGATACTCAAGTGAATGTGTGTGTGTGTGTGTAGTCGGCGTACCAAGTCACACGACCACAACGCAGTATGACGCCATCAATGAAGTAATCATGTCGTCACTGATCGCGAGGGCTTGCACAGGCATCGTGTTGTCACGTGATCATGACGTCATCGCACCAAATCGCCGCGCGGCCAAATGGAAGACCGATCACGGAGGCTGTGTTAAACCAGAAAAGCTACCAATGCCTCTGGTATCGGGAGCTGTATACATGAAACCACGTTAGCTGCAGAAACCTTTCGGATGCAGGCGGGGAGAATCAATACATCCGGAATGACAAAAAGAAACGAAAAACTGTTCTCGCATTTTAAAGGCTAATACATAAAGAATCAGGAATCTTTTTTTTTTTCATTAAAGCCTCCCCATTATTCATCGTCGAGTACCATTTATCAGGCCACCATCTTATCGTTCACGTTGAAATTGATAACGAACAGCAGGAGCTTAAAGCATCTTCTGCTACTCAAACAGCTTCTTCTTACTCCTTTCAAACAGCACAACAAAACTGACTGTATCATGTCTGCCCACTGACGTCATTGCTACGTCTGACCACTCTATTCTTTTGTGCTTGGTCATTTTTTCATCTCTAGCTGCGTATCCCATATAAGTAGTGGCGATTAAACTGCCTATTATTTGAAGTATCCCCTCCCTCCTTCCTGAAGTAAAAAGAGAACGAAATGAAAGAAAGAAAAAGACTGGACAAAAGACACAAGAGAATACGCCTTTTTTTTTTTAAATGCCCTGCTTATATTAAGCTCTACCTGGCTCAACGAACCAACTCGCCGTGCAATGCACTGTAGGGAGATCACACGTATTCTAGCAGAGCGTTACATATCT